>NC_069711.1:25531572-25734072 GCF_027358585.1 Pangasianodon hypophthalmus | reverse complement strand
GTGCACTTTAAAAACAAACATCTAGATTAATGTACTGGGAATTGTTAAGAATGGCACACACATTAGGACCATTTCAAAACCTTACCACACTCTTCTAAGTCTGTGTTGTACTGAAAACTAACTTTAAAAAATCATACCAGAAATGTTCATACAATAAGAGGAAATATTCATACACTCTTGTTTTTGTTATTTAACATACTTCCAGTGCATGCAGTATATCTGCTTCAAATGTACACACGTATTCATAAACATATGTTTTATAATGGCACCTGGTATCATTATAAAAGACCTCGCCATTGGTAGGGAATATCATAGCCATCATGGTGAAGGTGAAAGAGCTTCCTAAAGTTTTCAGGAACATTATTAAACAACACTCGAATGGAAAAAGCTACAGAGCCATTACAAAAACCTGAAACATTCCTGTCAGAACAATTGGTTTGATAAAATGCAGGTGGAAAGTTCATGGAACCACAACTAATTGTCCCTGGACAGGTGCACCACTCAGGATTTCTCAACATGCTCTCAGACTAATGACGAAGAAGCTAAGAGAGAAGTGAGCAGTCACTCGAAAAAAGTTGCAGGACGACCTGAAAGCAGCTACACAGAGAACAAGAAGCAATAAACTGCAGCACAATGATCTCCGTTCCTACACTGCAGGCAAAACTCCTCTGCTGAAATTGAATCACAAAGATGAGAAAGCATCTAAAAGCATTTAAACAAATCAGAATTCTTTTGGAACAATATGGATGAAGTGATATGCCAGGATATGATAGATAGATAGATAGATAGATAGATAATTATTCAGAATAATAAAAATAAACATATTCAGTACAAGGTTATAAAATATAATACTGTATATATACTGTATATAATGTAAAGTAAGTTTAGCCTTATATACAAGTATATACACAAGTTTTCTGAGTAAATGCAAAAGTGTCCGCAATACTGGATTATTAACAGTATAAAGTATATACAGGCCATTTTACTCTCATCAGCCAAAAAAGTGAATGTGAGGAGAAATGACACCAAACACAACCCCAAACACACAGCTACAGTAACTGAAGAAGGTCTTGTCTGGACTAGACAATCTCCTGACTTGCCAATTTACATCTGACTGACAATTTATGGAGGATTTATGAAATTGTGAGTCCATCAGAGGGACCCACGTAAGCTTGGGGAATCGAAGATGATTTACCAAAATGAATGGACCAAAATTAAACCACAATAGTGCAAAAAGGTGAATTACTTCTCGCTGCAGACTTCTTGAAGCTGTAACTACAAACAAAAGCAATGCAGCAAAGTACTAATGTTGGTAATTTGTGGCATCTGAATACTTTTTCCCTCTCACGTTAATTTTTTTAAACAGATTTTTGTTTATGTTTGGAAATACATAATTGGTTGTTCACATTAATTAAGTTCACTGTGTGTAAATCAGAAGTGGATTTTATGCACTGGAAGTATATTAAATAGCAAAAATGAAAGTGTCCATATACCTTTTTCCCCTCAGTGTATAATCAAAGGCAATTATAACCATCTAGAGAGCTGTTATGTAATTATGTAACACACTGTTTCCGAATTAGATCTGATAAAATAGCTATGAGTTGTTCAATTAATTCACTGAAATTTATGATTTATAGCCAAAATTATGATTGCTGAAATATTAAAATCTAATTTTCCACACTGGTGAACAATTAAACAGATGCCAGAGAGCATATTTTGTGTTTTTGTTGTATGTGTAGTGTTTGTGTAATGTATGTATAGTGTCTTTGTCTCTCTCCATTGCGCTCTCTGTGCCTGATGATCAATCACACTCATTGCTTTTCGCTTAATGGTGTTTAGATGTCATTTTCACTATTGACAGCAGGTGGCAGGATCCATACATTGATTGTGTGGTCAGTCCGCTGGACGGAGTGGAGACGATCTCAAGCTGTGTGTGTGTGTGTGTGTGTGTGTGTGTGTCTTTAGAGGAGCAGTGACTTATATATCTCACTGTCCCAGACCCTCAGGGCCAACTTGATATCAGTTCAGACTCGATGATTCACATTCTGAGTTCAAAGTTACTATCAGAAAGTTGATACTGGCATCAATCTGTTACTACTGTGTGTTTTATTTCACCTGCTGTGATGTGTGTTATGCTAAATTCTACACACATGGAACCACATTTACGTATGCTCTTGCTCTAACATTCTCCCTATAATGTGCTAAGTAGGGGTGCGTGGATAGATGCATCGATCCAAACTGTAAATAATTGAATAAGCTAGCACAATGATTTGCCTGTGACTCTGAAACTTAAAATAGTCCTTCTCTACGTCATCATCATTCACAAATTAAGTGTAGGCCCCAGGTTCAGAACAAAGTTTCTCACTTATCATTCGGAGCCAGTTAAATTGAATCCTACCACATCAGATTCAGTGGGATCATCAAATATTGAATCGTTGCCTTATGAATCATATCATATTGTGTAGAAGCCTGGTGTTTACACCTGTGCTAAGTAAAGAATAATACACTTCATGTTATGCTGTTGCAGGAAAATAATTTCTTTATTATTCCTGCCACAATGCTGATTATTTTCCTGTTTTATTCCTCTTATACCACAGCAAATTTCCAAAGAATGATACATCATACGCTTTATCCTTTTTAATGTTGTAGCATTTTCATGAAAAACAAGTTAGTTCCTGTTATCACTGTAGCAGCGTCGCTCTCTCTCTCTCTCTCTCTCTCTCTCTCTCTCTCTCTCTCTTTCAGTCAGTCTAACAACATTCAAACTTTTTTTTTGGTGTTAAATAACACCAGTTTCCACCTTGACTCGCTACATGACACATTAGCGTCAGAAAATCAAATTTTAACTCATACTTATTCCTGTATTCTTCTATAAATTGACTTGTGGAAGAGAGAAATAGGAAGTGAGGACAGGTTTATTCATCCACTCTGTCTCTCTACGTCCTCTCCTCGGTCTGAGCGTGATTTAGAGCTCAGTGACTCAGACCTTATTAAGCGGTGAATAATTAGCAGGTCTGCACTGTGTCAGTGTGTGTGGTTAGAGATGGTCGTAAAGGAAGACACATTCCTCACTCTCACACTCCAGTGAGAGTGATGTAGTTGATATGAATAAAGTAGTAATATTAGTAAAATAACAAACCAACACTCTCCTCATTATCTCTGTTATTTTAATACATGTTAATGCTGTCATTGTGGACATTAAACATATCTGAGTCTTAACATTGCAATAAAAAAGCAATAAAAAGAAGACTGGGGCTTTCAGGAAATCAGTCAGTTGGAGAACCAACCACTAAGCAAACCCGTAACACTTTGTAGGAATGTCAGAACATCTTAATGTTTCTCCAATGCCTGGAAAATTACAGCTAGCTCTGCCCCTTTTTCTCTGCAATATCAGCACTTTGATAGATTTATTTTCTGATTTCTATGTAATTAAAACACGCCAACATGGCTAGCTGTATTCACTGACCCGCTTTCTGACTTTCATTGCTCACACTCCCAACACACACGTTGTGATTGAGATTTGTAAAAAAAAAAACAAAAACATTATAGTGTAAAATGTTATAGCCGTCCAGAAGCTTGAAGTGACATTTCTTCCACATTAAAAAGTCAGCATATTCAGAAACATTATTATGAATAGTCATACGCTGTGTCCATTCAGCACCGAGCATGTGATGTTTGATAAGGACTGATGTTTGATAAGGACTGCCCTTTTCTGACATGTTTCTGAAGTCGGCTGTTCTACAAACTGTTGTCTGGTTAAGAAGTTTGCTCTGGAACCTTATTCTGATAAATGATTTGGATAAAAATAAGTCCTTCATTAATTTTAGCCCCAAAATGAAACTGAAATGATAAAAAAAAATACATCAGATGCAATAAATTAAAAAAAAAAATGCAATAAATATCGCAAAAAAGATCTTATTTTACTTCTTTGAAATATTTATTGCATTTTTTTAAAAAATTTATTGCATCTGATGTATTTTGAACAACTATAAGCATATAAGTCTTGCATATAGGTCTGTATTTATAAAAGATTTGATACTGTCTAAAAGGCTTTGGAAAGAGTTGTTTGAATGGAGTCTCATTCCCAAATCCTCCCTAAGCAATGTGTAACGTCCTTCTGTGTCTATTACATTTACATTTACATTTACAGCATTTGGCAGTCGCCCTTATCCGGAGCTACTTACAGAATTGCTTTGAAGTTCATTTACTACTGTTTAGTTTTGTTCTGGCATAAGCAGATATCTGCTTATATCCATTTGGCTAGGATTATTTGGTATTTGCTTTAGTATGTATTAGTATGTGTACTTATCATAAAGTGGTAGTTTAGAGCTTAAGGAATTGGGCTACTGATCAGAAGGTTCAGAATTGAAATCCCAGCATCACCAAGCTGCCACTGTTCGGCCATTGAACAAGAACCTTAATCCTCAATAGCTCAGTTTAAGTTGCTTTGGATAAAATTGTCAGCCAAATGAAGTAAATATAATTTTTTTTTATAATTTTGAAATGAAAAACGAATGAACACAATGTACAGGAATTGTGTTTCTGAATTTATTGTTGTGTTATTGGTACATAGGGAAATTATAGGGAAAGTGGCTGGTCTCCATGAGTAATACTGCCTTTTTTTTTTTTTTAAAGCAAAAACTTTTTTTTTAATGCAAAAACTTTTTATTTAAAAAACTGCACGAGACAAAATGGTTCCTTTTGGTTGCTGTGGTTAATGTTAGGGTTGGATATATAGCAATAATTAATTAGTTAGTTAATTAGGTGTAGCATTAATTAATTCATTAGGAAGGCGTGTGTGTGTGTGTGTGTGTGTGTGTGTGTGTGTCTGTCTGTTTGTGTGAAGCCTGTGTTTGCTGTGTGAGGCCCTAACACACTGACACACTAAAATATTGAAAAGCTTTTTTGGTTTGTCTAGTTAAACATGCACTGATATGCCACAGACTAGTCCACCCACACACACACACACACACACACACACACACACACAGAGGAATCCCAGCTTTCATTATTAATGACAACAGAACAGACACACAAAAAAGGAAAAGAGAGAAACAAGAGGTTAAAACCATACATTACACCTCACACACTTTCTGTATAAATATGTATAAATAATATATCGAGTTGCAAGTTTCTAATTGATTAGAAGTCAAATTGGAATAACTAATAAACTGCCAAGTTATGGCATGTATATTATATTCCAAATGGCTTCCTATTCACTATATGTGCTCGCCACAGAGGGTGTTAATGAAGTGCTGTATACTGTGGTGTTTAAAAGTCTGAGACCGCACTGAGAATCATTTAAAATGAAATAAACAAAGGAAATGTTCAATCTTGAATATTTAATATTTTCAGTTTGGCACTATTTCCAGGTTCATATTTAAATGTAAGCAGATTTGTGACAATGACCATATTAACTGCTTTGTACAAAAGGTCAGATTTTCCACATGTCTAATCTCTTCTATTGAAGCATATGTTCAGACGACACTCTGATGGACTGGATCTAAAATGTATAATCAGTTTTTATACAAATGTGTAAATATTTCTACGATTCCACTTTTTACTCATGTTGTTGTTGATGATATCATTTGTAATGAAAATGTTTGTATTAAATTAAAAGAATGCAAAATAGGAACATTTTTACTGTGGTCTCAGATTTTGGAACCTACTGTACACCCAGTAGAACACCATCTGAGATTCAGAGCCAATTTTTGCAATTTAGCTACTTACATGTAATTACACTCATACAAAAAATTACAAAATATCTCTAAATAAATTCTCATCAATTACATAAATTTATTCAGAGCCCCTTTCTACAACTGTCATCTACATGAGGGCTATTTGCCAAAAAAAAAAATTTTATAAAAACATATACCTTTTATATATTGATTTTAGGTGAGTAAAATAAGAGCATGGCATTAAAACATTTAAACTGTCAATAAAATCTAAAGTACAGAATACAAGAATAAACAGAAACATCAGAGAGTGAAACCAGGACTAGAGAGGTAGAGGAAGGTTAAGTTTAAGGTTGCACCAGTGCTGATAGAAGCCCTCGGGTTGTGACCCCAAAGATGGAAAAGCAACTCCAACAGATTCCAGGAAATGACATCATCAATCTCAGCACAGAAAAGTGCAATCATAAGCAAACCAATAAATACTCCCAGCAGGTCTCTGGCAGTTGAACCAAGCACTCATTGGTGAGAGTCCAACAGTTATGTCAGTATTTATGCTGAGAAAGTTATGTGTATTCAGAGTTGGGTTATGCAGATGCTTAAGTCGATTTTCTGTGTGCACTGTTCAGATTATTCATATCACCTGCGTCTAGTTCATGCCTTCAAAGATGCCAGAATTTTCTTGAGCAAGCATATACCACTATAGTCCAAGATTACTGCCTGTCACATCAATAAGGAGGTGATCTGAATAAAATATTTACCAAATTCTACGGTAATTCTTCAGTTTCTGCTCATGCAGAAAATGGGCTCACATAAACTGAAACGTTCAAGTGAGCTTGCAATAATAAGGATATTGCAATAATAAGGACAATAATTGTGAATTTAAATTTCCCAATCACCTTTAACAGATTTGTAGCTGTCTGTGAGTTTTGTGTCATCCCATGCTGTCCTCCTATTGGTGGCTTTTACATGAGCATTGTAGCACTTGGAAATTTTGATCAACAATTTCAAACACTGCCAAAACTCTTTGGCTGCAATCACACAAAACTGGCCAGCAGTGAGCTTGTCATATTACGCCTTCTAAAAGCACAGGCTCACAACAAGAATTCTGTGTGACTTATGTCTGCGACAAAAAAAGTCATGCTGAAAATCATACATTGTAAAACCAGATTTAGTGTGCTTAGTGTGTGAATTGTGTAAGTTTAACACTCTTACATTCACTATAGGAGAAAAAGAGAGAGAGGGAGTGAGAGAGAGAGAGAGTGTGTGTGTGATGAAATGTGTGTCAATGGAAAAGACAAAATCCAAGCCTCTTGTGTGGTGTAAACTAAAGCTGGTGACCCAGTGAAACTGTGTGTTTGTGTGTGTGTGTGTGTGTGTGTGTGTGTGTGCATCTAAAAAAAAGAGAGGAATCAGCAAATAAAGGCCTGAACTCCAGCATGATGCACTTTCCCAGCCACTAAGCTCAGGCATGAATTATAGATGCTCCGGGAGGCCTCGCTCTTTCCAGTCGCTCTTCCGTCTCTGCTTTAGAGCACAGCGAAGTGTGTGTGTGTGTGTGTGTGTGTGTGTGTTGGGGTGGGGGGGGGTTGGGCTGATTGGGGAGACAAAATTCCCCAATGACGCAAAGACTATGTGAATAGATACACCATATGACACAAAGTGCACTCGCAACATGCTCACTTTACAAAAACAAAACATTAGGGACATTTGTTCAGGTGTGATGTCATCACTGTTTACTGCACTGTGATGTAATGTCTAATAAACACACCTGTTTACGACTCAGCCCATAGCAACATCACTTCCTGTCTGAGAGCGTTCTATCCTGAGAGCTCATGCTACGGGAAACTACTGTGCACTTCCTGAAAATAAGGAGCTAAAAGTGATTGATGCTATATATTAAGCTTAACCCGTAATCAGTTCGCTCCTGCTATGGCTCCGCCCCTTGTCATATTCTTTCCTAGTTCTACTATCATACCCATTTTTCATAGTTTCTATTTTCCTAGTTTCCTTTCTTTCTTAGCTTCTAGTATGGTTCTTTTCTTCCTTAACAGCTGGCAGTGGAAATTCAAATTTCCCAAAATTCCCTTAGTGTACTTGAATTGGAAGATTTTATATTTCAAAAAGTATAAAGTTTATGAAGAAAAACAAAATGGACAGTTCACTTCAATAAAATTACCTACTAAACTTAAATGGAAAAGGGGGTGAGGAGGAAGAGGAGGATGAAGAGTACAGAGTGATATAAACAGAGAGAGGAGCAGCGAGACAGCGAGTCCGCCGTCACCCTTAATGAATAAATGATGTGTTTGAAATTTCATCGTCATAGTAACCTGCCACGACGCTCGTGACTGGCTGAGCGCAGATGCAGGTCACTGAGTCACACTGAAACTGTGTGTGTGTGTGTGTGTGTGTGTGTACATACACCAAATGGCCTTTCCAGAATATGCACATGTGATCTGTGAACAAATCTGTGTGTGTTTATGTGTGTGTGTATGTGTGTGCAGGTGGCATTTTAGTTAACACAAGGGTCAATCTCTATGCAGGTCACTGACAGTGACATCATCAAACCATTCATCATGACACACACACATACACACACCACTAAACTCTGCCCTCAATCTGAAACCCTCAACTAGAAACATTCTCTCTTCTTCTGTGTGAAGAATTGAGACACACACACACAGATTTAGCTTTCAGTGTCCTTATGTTTGGAGTATATTTGTTCTTTGTTCCCTGGCTTGCAGTCTCCACAGCTACCTTTCTCTCGGTACTTCTGGTTGCCATGCTGTTATAGGAAAATAATCAGCGACAGTGTGGTGTGATGTGGCCTAATGTACAGCTGAGTTACTCTTACCAACCCAAAGGTGATTATTTTCCAAAAACATGTGCTAAATTGTTTTATTTCTCTTAAACCATGCAGATTGACAAAGTTAAAAAAAACAATTAAAGCCCAAGACATCATGCTTTTTATTCATTTATAGGTAAATGCTGCGGAATGTCCATAAAACAACATTCTAGTTAACAGTTATTCGCTCATCAGCCTCTTTTTTTTCACAAAAGATGAAAAACGCAACTTATCATGTTACAGAGAAGCTGCAAAGTGTAAAATTCATCTGACCTGAAAACCTAAAGTTCCAGCTTTACTTCTGACTGCTTTAAAGTGCTGACACTGGAGACTCCTTCCATATATTTTACTGAATAATAAACTATAGTAAGATGTAGAAGTAAACTGTGCGACTTTTTGGATGAACGACCCTAAATAGACATAATGAATTTTCTGTGATCCCAAGGCTTGACCATGCTACATTGTTTATTCCAGATTTATAATGTAGAATTACTGTAACATCTGAGCATTTTATTGTATGTCACTAACATACTGTATACCTTGCGATGCAGGGATAGAAATATCTGTGTACTGTGTACTGTTTTTGCAGTGTATTGGTTTCTCTTTGTTATTAACCATCATGCTTGTAAATCGATATTCAGTAAATGTGTCGGCATATTTTTGTGTTTGTTTCCTTGATCTCTATTGTTTCACTGAGTCGAAGTCACTCGGTGTTGTTGAGGAACCAGTAGAGGTAGATAGACAGAGAAATTTGTGGATTTTTCTTGTTGCATGAGCAGCATGTCAGGATAAAGACGAAATAAATTAAAATAGCATGTACACTCTTCAGTTAAATGTGTCTTGTTTGAATGTAACTCTGAGTAACATTTCAAAATATTAGCATGCAAAATCAGATTTTAAAGTTAGCTTGATATTTGCAATATTCATTTGTAAAATAAGTGAATAAAACAAAAGAGGAGATTGTAAAGAGGAGTTTCTCTCATGACTCCATTGGTAAATCGAGTTCGAGAACCCCTGCATTAGTAAATAAGCACGCATTTAGTTTTGTTTATGCTATACAAGTCAGTCTCAGGTTTACAGATAGAAAATTTCAGAGCTTGGATGCAGTAACTGAACTCAGTGTGTGTGTTTGTGTGTGTGTGAGAGAGTGTGAGGTTGAATAGAGCTGCTCCCCCTGTAGCTGACTTTCTGGCATGACAAGAAGATTGGAGTTTGATGAACTGAGTGACCTCACAGCAGCACATTGAACTATCATCTCTCTACAGTAGAAAGAGGCAAACGGTGTAACGGCATTAAAGACAAAATGGTGGATTAGTGCTTGATAACTGGTGAATGTTTTGACTCTTATTTTTGTCAAAACAAGATATGAGATGGCAAAGAGTGTCAAGACGTAACATATTTCAGTGGAAGTACTCTAAGATGAATGTAATACAAGGATTTGTAAATGTGTGTATGTCTGTGCGTGTGTGTATGTGTGTGTGTTTCTGTCTGTCTCTGTCTTCGGGCACGCTAGGTGAACTGTTCTCTATTGACTTACAAACGGCAGGCATGTGTCCAAACGCAGTGCACTATTTTTCTGTAATAATAGCTAGCAGCCATAATGTTAAATTATTAATGGGGTCCATTCAATACAAACAGGTAGGCACGAGCAACTGCACACACACACACACACACACACACACACACACACAGACACTGGTTTGGCTCGACCTGGGGTTTTGTTTCGTCTGAAGTGAGAGAGGTGACAGTCGAGGAAGACAGAAGTGGACAGAGAGAGTGCTGTACTCCTCCACTAACCTCTAACCCTAACCTTCATCAGGTTTATAACTCTTCTATGACATGTCACATTGTTCTTATATGTATATATCATGCCCTGTCTCTTATGCTGCACAAATATCTGCAGTTATTACAGACAAGATGAGAACTAGATTCCAATTCCTCACATTTATTTTTAAAAAATCATCTCCCATTTCTTTAAATTCCTTGGAAAGGAATCATTGGATTGCTGGAAAATTTGAAAGCCAACTGCCATCTGATGTCATAGCAGGTATTACAGCAGCTGACTAATCAGAAGCTTCGGTTAAACTCGCTCATTGATTTCACCCCAGTTTTTGAGTCGTTGCATGTGCAATAATTCGCAAAAAAAATTAAACAACAACAACAACAACAACAACAACAATAATAATAATAATACAATCTACCGATATTATAATCTCCACTCTCTTTAATGTCCTCTTGGAGAAGACCCAAATCAGACAAAGAGGTCAAAGGTTGTGGATTGTACCATTATCTGATCAATAGAGGGTAGGGGGGAAAGTGGCAGGGGACCCCTGCCCACCCTTCAGGGGGTTAAAATACCACCTACCTCCCTCATCCAATCAATTAGCTGCTAAGAAAAGGGATCTGTCCTCTGCAGCCTGACTACATTGTAACGCAATCCGTCCTCTGCCCCTCTGCACAGAGAAATGGATCCTCCCAGAGTTACTGCACAGATAAAGGGCTAAATAAGGAGCACTTACATCATCATCAACTAGCCAAACACACACACACAGCATGAGACAAAACGTCGGCCACCAAATAGTGATTCAAGTAATCAAATTTGTAAAATTAGCTCAGTAAATATACTTTACACCACAGTGATGTTGAATTCTTGAATCTGATTGGTCAGAAGATGATGAATTTTCTGTAACCGCAGCTTTGACAATAGGGACACAGGGACTTGTGGTATATTAGGAGTAAAACATACAGGCCATGTTGTATTTTTTTTTTTTTTGAATGATGAAAACTATAAGCCATACTACAACTATTTATAATAAATAAATAAAATAAATAGTGTGTAATAAAGACCAACCAATCAGACTGTAGTCTTTCCAGTAAATATGTCACGACATTTCAAGGTGATCCTGATTCACAAACAATAAGATCAGTGTACTATATATCACATTGTGTATAATCCTCACTAGGTATTCTGGAGAGAGAGATTTAACTGTGTGATATGAATCACCCCTCAACATAACGTCACCTTTATTAACTTTGTAACAAATCTAAACAGGTTTTATTTTATCCTAGCATACTGCTGCAGGAAAATAATCATGTGATGTGGCCAATGTGAAGCAGTGTTACTGTTACCAGTTACTGTCAGTTGATGATATTCCAAACACACGTCCTCACTTGTCCTCCCTAGTCCTCACTAGTCCTCACTAGTTTTATTCCTCTTATACCATGCAGGTTGCCAAAGAATAAATTTATTTATTAATAAAAGCAAGAGATGTCATGCTATTTATAGTTATATTTAATGCTGTGGAACATCCATGAAACAACTTAGGTCCTAATTATTACTTAATAGCAGATATAAATGTTATTACAATGATTCTTGTTTGTTAGAGAAATCCATCCTGTATCGTGTATCAGCAGTATGATTAATTCCTAACATTGTCATGGTTAGGAAAAAGACATCTGACCTGAAGTGAAGAGCAGGGTTAAAAAAGCATTGTAGCTGAGAGGCAAGTCTTCAGGTGATGGCTGCTGGCAGCGTGGTAATCAGATTTAAGGCAGACTGTTGCACAAACGGTCAAGGCAGAGGAGTGTAATAGCTTAGATTAATAGGCGGCTATGGGAGTCGCACTGTAATACACACACTGATCTAGTTATGAGGAAGATGATGAAGGATGCTGAACAGTTGAAATGCTCATAAATTTTTCCCTCTTACAGTATTCAATTCAGTTTTATTTATATAGCACTTTTAACAATCGACATTGTCACAAAGCACCTTTACAGAATTCCTCATATAGATTTAAATTTATCCCTAATGAGGGAGTCAGAGGCAGCGGTGGCAAGGAAAAACTCCCTGAGATGACACGAGGAAGAAAACTTGAGAGGAACTGGACTCAAAAGGAAACCCATCCTCATCTGGATGACACAGCTGTATAATGTAGAGTCAAACAGTACACAAGAGTCGATAGTGTCAAAGTGAAGTTATATGCAAAGTATTACATAGACTGTACCTGAATATACACACTTGTCCCTTTAGTCCTTAAATTCCACTAACCTCCCGGAGTGCTCAGTAATTAGCAGTGTTCTGTCCTTTAGCAATACAATGGGGTGTGCTGTTATAGGAAAATAATCAATAATGGGGGTGATGTAATGAAGTGGAGTTACTGTTATGACCCCAGAGTTGATTATTTTCCTATAACAGCACATTCTGAAGTGTTTCTTATCCCACAGAAATTTGGCAACAATTCCAATTTTTTAATTTATTACTGAATAACATCATACTTTTATTCTTTTATATAGTTACATTTAATTTCATGAAACAAGTTAGTTCCTGTTATCACTTACATTATATATAGTAATATACTGTATATAATAGCAATATAGCAATAACAGCAATATATAATAGTCGTTTCCTCACCAGCCTTTTTTTTTTTGTTCTAAGTTGATAAAGAAAAAAATGCAGATGATCATGTTACAGAATAACTGGAAAGTGCAAACTCTTCTGTCCTAAAGGCATTTTTTTTTAGTTTTGCTGTGTCCAAAAATGTAAAGTGACACCTTTAACTCTGACTGTCACTGACTGGAGACTCCTTCCAAAAATGTTAAATAAACATCTGTTTATGGAAATAATATTGAAATGATAATATTGGCAAAAAAGCATCAATATAAACTTGTGATTTGCTTTGCAGCTAGAATTATTGTCAGAGCTGCTGTTATAGAAGATGAATCAAGCATTCTGACTAATCACAATCAAGAACTCAACAGTGCTGTGGCTAATCTATGTAACCAGAAAGTCAGCTTATATTAGCTAGATATATTAGATATTTATAGATAGATATTAGTCAGTTATTTGGTTATACAATATCATGATGATGGACTGATATTACCATATTCTTGCATATTGTATTAAATAAGAAATTAACTGACTGTCATAGCTAGCTAACTAAAGCTAGTTAAAGTAACGTGACCTAACAGGCAGCCTGATAAATTTGATAAATTTTAGCTTGTCTATTAAATTCAAATATGCTTTTGGTTCAATGAAACAATAATAAGCAATTTTAAAATGTGTTAATATAAGCGTATTTTAATTAATATAAGCTATTTATAAATAATTAAGCCTGTGCTGCTTGAAGTTCCCACCAAGCATGCCCGATGTCGTTTTCTCCAGCGTGGCACATTGCTCCTGCAGTGGGGGCGTGGCTTAAGAACTTGATTTTCATATGGTCTGAAGAACTTTTAAAAGATTTAATTTTGAGTGTTATGGAAGGGTTGTTTTCAATATTTCTTGATTTGCATTGGTTTTAAGGCTATTGTGTTATGAAATGTTTTTCAATATCAATTATAAAATTTTGTTAGTTTACTCTCTTTGTGTTACTCAGTTAGTGTGTGCAGACCTTGGGTAAGTATTCATGTTGGATTTTGCCTAATCATTAGCAATAGTAAGGATAAAGACTTGCAAAATGTTTAAATAATGTGTATTTTACATTTAGTGTTTAGATTTACATTATTTATTTAAGCTTTCTTGGATGAACTAAATAAATTTAAATAAAAATTTAAATAATAAATTTAAATAAAAATATTTAAATAAATAAATATTTACATAAAAGTAGAGTTTGATTGACTTGTTTTATTTATGCAATATATAACAATGTAAATCAAATAGATTTGAATTAAAATGACATGAAGTCAATTTTCTTTAAATAAAAGCAAAAGGAAATAGTTACCAATTTTTTAAAAAAGTAAATTTTATTGATTGTTTTTCAGCATAAGGAATTTAGATTAAGTTAACTTTACTCATGACAGTTTATTTGTGACTTCTAAATAATTTTGGAATTACTCACTTGCAGTGTCACAGATGAAGTGTCATCTGCATGAAGACAAATTAAATTCATGCAACAAATTAAATTTGTGCAACAACTTGACAAAAAATGCATTTATAATTTAGATTTAAATTCAACATTTTTTTCCAGTACTTGCTCAGTTTAAGTAGCTTTCTAGTTAACTGTAGTTAGTTAACTATCTAGCTATGCTAGTCAATTCTTTTTATCTTATACAATATCACAAAATCACAAACAACTCTCTAATTCTGGTGATATGAAGTAAATGTAATATGACATGGCGTTTCTCATTTCTCCATGTTTACGAGTCCTGACAGTCAAGCGTCTGGATGAGATTAGCACAAGCACTTTAGTGAGCAACAAAAAAGGGGACAGAGAAATATTTTATAGTTCAGAGAATCAAAACAGGAATCAGAAAGTTGCAATGGAGGAAGCCTGAGGTCTGCGTCCTGCTTAATTTAACACAACCTGCTGTGAGGCAACTCCCACCTGCTTCCCAAGTCATTCAAAGTCTTGTACAAAATTTATCAATATCAAATCAACATTCATAATGAGAAGGGAAACTTTTTGACCTCGTGACCTTGTCCTTGTGAGGCAGATTTATGTGAACGGTGTTTATTAACTACTTTTTGATCATATCAAATCATAGATATTGTTAATGGTCAATGCTAATGCATATGGGATTTTTGGTAATGCTTTATACAAAGCTCATAGCAACAAATCTTCATAACTGTGCTGATAATTTTTTGTGAGTTGGTAATGATTTCTTGTAAGCATTTTATAAACTTTAATAAGACATATAAAGCATTAATAATGTGCTATAAGTAATTCCTTGATAAGTCCTAAACAATAATGACCTGCAGATAATTATAAAGTACCTATAATATTTATGTGTAATATTCACAGGTTATAAAGGTTATAAAAAAGATTTCTCAGTTCTTTTTAGTACATAAGATATAAATACAGAATTTAAAAGAAGATTTATTTTGAACACACAGGCATCAAAGGAAGTGTACATGTGTGTGTTGGGTTTTTTGACCTTATTGGAGAATACTAGTCAAGGTCCATACAAGAAGTGATCCATCCAGTACTATCAATATTTTTCTTCACTTTTAACAATTCCACATATTTCACTCAGACAGTAACATGTAATTCCTAACACAGCCACTAATAATGTCTAACACCTGATATTGACTCAGTTAGTACCCTCCTCTACGTGCTATGCTCTTGGTCAATAAGACCACACTTTACCTTTGTGCTACAGTAAACACGAACACGCTAATCCTAATCTCTGTGTGTTGATTTCGGTCTCAGTGTCCCCCTGAGACTGATAATTGGTGTAATGGACAGAATTAGATTGGCCGTGATGTGTCTGTAGAGAACAGAGCACCTCATTTTAAACCCCTTCTCTTTGCTGACCTTTTGACCTGCGATAATAAAAGAGACTGTAAATCATTTGACACAAACTAAAGCATCAACCACAATCAACTGTCCTGAGGGTGTGTGTGCCAATAATCACTAACATGACATACTGTATGTAATATTCAACAGCTATCATACTGCTATCATTGACATTGCTTATGTGTTCCATTTGGGACTAGGATTCCTACATAGGCAGCATTTTTAAGTAGTGATAAAAATGTCCCATTTAGATGGGTCTGGATCTGTACGATTCACATCAATGCTCTGTCCCAAGCATATAATGTATATGGCTGTATCAAACATTCATACAATTTGCACCAATGTATTTAATCACGCACACCTCTGTCACTATGCTGCTTGAATAAAATCGATATGTAATAAATAATTTTACCTCTTTGCTTAATTTAGTCATTTTGAGTCTCTGTAGCCTAAAGAATAAGTTATGTGGAACTGGTATTCTTTAAAATTACCACATGACTTGCAAGCCTGATTGTGTTTGCAGAGAAGAGGAGAAGTTAGGCTTGTTTCATGAGTCAAATCGTATGTTGTGAAAAGCAAATGGCAAACCAAATCTAACTTGAAATGCACCTGTCACTTTCCAAAGATTTTTCTATTTTAATTATTAGAAACTTTCTCATTATTATGATTTATTAAATGTTTCTCTGTTTTCCTTGAAGTAGCAGAAACAGGCTGCTACACAGTGGCCATAGGCAAATTAAAGTTTAATTTCAGACCTCAAAGGAAGTCACATTTTTATTATTTTCTCTGAGAGAAGCTGTGCTTTTTATTCAGTCCTTATGTTCTTAAGAGTGTACACTTCTTTAGAGTAGTGTTCCTTAATTAGAGATGAGAATGAGATGGCAGCCATAATGGAGCCACACAACAAAGAAAGCACTTAATGAACATGCACAAGGCTTTACAAACACCCAGTGAACAGTGTGTGTGTGTGTGTGTGTGTGTGTGTTATTATGCTAATCCTCAATGCTGTCTGTGAATTATTGATGTACAGTAGGCCAGTGAAAAGTGAATGAGATGCTGCATTGCTTCCCAAACACACACACACTTTAGAATATGATAACTGTTTTGTGTTCACCCTAATGTGAAATGTAACACACAAAAAGTACTAGTATGACATGCATAATAAAGGCTTCTTTGTTCTTTGTTGTACAATACTCACTAAGACCCAATTCAGGCAAAAAAAATAAAAAATCAAAAAGCAGCGTAGCAGATGTGCATGCAAATTAAACGCAGTCCACATGCTGGCATTTGTATAGGTCTTCCACACTCATTTTAACATGTTATTTTACATGTTTAAAGCACACATGATACCAAATGTGTTAAAGAACGGTAAAAAAAAGTGCTGTCAATTAATATAGCATTTTTAAAAATATATATTCTTTACCAATCATTACTGACAACATGAAAGAATCAGAGATTTCTAGCATACTGTAACTGTGTCCTGCTTTATGCTTAATTTACAGCTTACAGGACTGCATAATATTTACCAGACTACATGCTACTGATACTTTCAGAACCCATGTGTGCATCTGATAAAAGGTCCCTGCTATGTCATGTTTGTCCTCTGGCCATTTTGATCGACCTGAGTGATTCAGTTGGCTTTCCACTCAGTCATAGATCCACAGATACAGTGCATATGTAAACTTTTGTTCTAATCCTTAATGGTGACCACAAGTGACCCCCAGGAAGTAGCCATAACACAGGTCAAAAGTCATTTCATGGAAGACGGTATACTTGTGCAATCACTTCCTTCACCCAATAGGATATTTTGTCTTTAGACAGAGGAGCCCGTTTATGGTGCTCCCAAAAGCACACAAACAGCTGGTTAGTGACCTGCCAGCTGGCCGTCACTTCCACATAGCCTTCACTGGAGACAAAGTGGGTCTAAGAATAGTCTCATCTGCAAGAGCAATATTTGTTAATATACTGTAGAGACAATATATTTGACAGAAATTTGGCTTTGGGTTGGGCACAGACTGGTAACACATGCAATTCACAGACTCACCTGGCCATAGTGATGGCCAGCAAAAAAAAGCAGTATGCAACTTTCATTGGTTCAAATAGCAACTGTTTAGCACCAAGTCCAGATGTCATTCTGTGACCATTGTTTTTCACAGAGGATGGAGACTAAGGAAAAAAATAAGGTTACGAAAAGCTTTGACTAGTTTATACACTTTCAGTGGCAAACCACCATCTTGTCATCGGTGTGCAGATCATTTTGCCATGTACACTTTTAGGATAGACTCAAAAAGAGAGACCTCCAGCTGACTCCCCATAAACTCTAGAGCAATATTCACTGTGCAAGAAAATCTTAGGAGATGAGCTCTGCTCTTCACTGAGCTAACATCTCTTGCATTTGGTCCATGGCCACTGCCAGCTTCTCTACTCTCTATGCAAATGTAGTAAAAGCACTCACTCTTTCTCTTTGATTGGACTAAGTAGCCAAACTTTCTGTGCAACAATGCAGCAAAGGAACTTACCATAAGGACAGTAAGTGATATAGTAAGGAGCTGTGTCTGCTGCCTACTTCACTCCCTGCTGCAGGAATACAGCACAAAGGGAAGGTAATAAGTAATGAGCAGTATTTCCATAGCTTGCAACGTTCGATCCTATTGACATTATTCTGCAGTTAGGGCAAGGCTTTGTAAGTGCCTGTCAAAGATGCTCCAGCCCCAAATAATTTGGGTATTGATCATGTCCATCATCCATGTCCATTGAGGCCTGGCAAAACAAAACCCTTGCAATTCTGTCCTGAAATACGAGAGGCTAAGGAAAGTTGTAAGGTTGTAATATTAGTTACTCTGCATCAACAGCTCCCACGTGGCTACATGTTGCTACACACCAACAAGACCAATAGGCCACATGTCTGTTCTGGCATGAACAGTAACATAGTCATTCAAGCCATATACTAGAATTGCCTTCACACAAGGTGCACATTTACACATTCTCCTCTTATCTGACCATGCAGATTTAAGAACAGCAATATTGGCCTTATTAGGATGACATAATGGCTAGAACACTGTATTCAAGGTCTTTGTATCCACTTGATCAACTCCTCAACAAGAAGAGAATTAAAAGGAGGACAAGTGTGATGTAGTGAGGACCTTTTATACGCCCTCTGTGTAGTGTCGCCAGGTGACAACTTTGCTGTTTGTACTCAGCAAAACAAAAAGCAAATGTAAATATTCCACTAGTCCTGAAGGAAACTAGTAAGGAATTAGAACAGAGCTTCTTGAATGCACCCTCAAATGTGTACAAGCTCTTGACTTGCCCTTTCCTAAAGCATAATGATTTGTTTGGTCCATCAGATCTCCATGTCTATTGTTTCCTTGGAATACAAAGACAATGAAATTGGAGTGCTGGCTCAGTGCTTAGGGTTCTGGACTACTGATAAGAAAGTTTTGAGTTCAAATCCTGGTGCTGCCACTGTTGACTCCTTGAGCAAGGGCCTGAAGCCTCATCTGCTCAGCTCAATTGTCACTTTGGTTAAAAGCATTTGCCAAATGAATAAATGTAAATAAAATGACAACTTAAAAGAAAATGTTTGCATAACAATACATGGAGTCAGAATAACTGACAAAAGGAAACACATTTGTCACTTAAAAACACACTTAGCATAGTTTGTCAATGAACTAAAACAAAGTAACAGACGAACACAGGCTAGCTGCGATTGGTTATGTTTCAGGCTGAAAGATAATTACTATGTAGCTAACACAATTTAAATATGTTTTTGTAACAAAAAACGTAACAATTAAGAGTTGTTTATGTACTGTCTTCTTAAAGTGATCAGGTCAGAAACACGTTTAGTGAATCCTATTATTCTTTATAAAATATAAACTTCTACACCAAGTGACTCAGCTACAACTCAAAAAGAAGACAGCTTGTCACTTGACTCAGACTTATTTTAATAAAAAAAAGAAAAAAACATTATCAGCTTAATAAAATGATAAAAATGCACCTGAATGTAATGTACTGGAGTAAGCAAACACACCTCATACACATACATACACACTCACTGTGTTCTTGCTAATGTGTGTGTGGTTTCTAAATGTGCTTGTGTTGGGAATCAGATGAGTTCTCCTCTGCAGTCATTAACAGAGTAGCACAAGGTCAGCACACACACGTGTGCACGCGCACACACACACACACGCACACACACACACACACACACACACACACACTGCCCTTGCCACACAGATACACATCTTTGAGAGGCCGCTCTCAATCAATAAAGAGAAACAGAGACGCTTCCTCACAATGGATGCATTTGAGACAGATCCAGGGCAGGAGAAACAATAAAAAAAACAATGAAAATAAATAAATCAAATAAAGTCTCTCTTATGATCTAAGGATTCATTTTGAGATATAGAAAAAGTTAAATGATTTTATAAAATAACACATTTAACTGGAACTATATTATTAGGGACAGAATGATACCAACCTGTGCTGAAAAAAAAAACAAAAAAAAAAACAACTGATGGCACCACCTTACACTGTGAAGTTTAGTTCATGTTTATAGAATACAGTAGGTCCTACTGTATGCTAACCCACATCTGCAAGTCTGCATGACATCACTGAACACCACAGTGTGGTTTGAGGAAGATTTTTACAGGAAAGATTTTTTGCGTGAGACAAACGACTGTTACTCATCAAATTAGGGGTAAATGGGTCATTTAATTTTTGGCCAGATCATTCCTTTTAAATCAAAATGTTAGTTATACAAATAAGTAAGGTTTAACACACACTGAGCTATCCTGTTATAGTAAAATAATAATCCATTGCACTATCCACTATCCCCAAAGTTGATTATTTTCCTATAAAAGCATGTCCTGAAGTGTTTATTTCTTCTCATACCACAGTGACCTGCCAATGCTTACATTTTTTCCTTAATTTAATTTTTCCTTTACATTTAATGTTATGGAACGTCTGTGAGACAAGTTAGATCCTGTTAAAGCAGTTGTAAACAGTCTCTCCTTTTTTCTCTATTGTGATGCTAATAAGAGAGGAAAAAAGGAAACTCCTCTGTCCTGAAGACTTTCCTGAAAAAACTTACTGAGCTTTACAAAGCACTGACACTGGAGACTCCTTCCATAATGGTAAGTAAACGTCTTCTTAGAAAAAAACTAAGCATATCAATGATTATAGATTTTATTTTGTTAAATTACAACATATTTTTAAATCTTTTTAATATTAGGCTTAGATTATCTGGTCCTTGCGTAACTTGTTACTACAGAAAAAATAACATATTAGAACAAGTGCATTAATGTAAAACTATCATTTGAATTACAGCTGGAACTACTGTTAGAGCTGGTGTTAACAATTGACTATAGATCTTTTTAAATTCTTTACCTCCCATATTGACTGAATGTCACTGTAAGAGAACGAATATCTATTTCTACTTGGAATAGAAGCTCAGACTAATGTGACTATGCAATCATTATTAGTTACATATGATAAAGAAGTGATACATTTTTTGGGACTTTCCAGCTGCATTGTAATAAAATATACACAGATAAACTGGGACAGTCATTTAAATAGTGAACACTACATGAGCATCATTTAGCCAAAGTTAGAAAGTGACAGCCATGTAACTGATGTTGCATTTAGTGCTTCAGAAAAGTCAACTCAGTGTAATGGCTCCAGTTTCTCCTCTTTGACTAAATAAAATTTGTGTGTGTGTGTGTGTGTATATGTATATATATATATATATATATATATATATATATATATATATATATATATATATATATATACACACACACACATAAATTATATATATATATATATATATATATATATATATATATATATATATATATATATATATATATATATATATATATATATGTAAATAACAATATTAGGACTATGTCAATATATATGTCACAGTACAGTATGACCATGTAGTGTGATAAATCTAAAATTATTGTTTTGTTAATCTTATAACAACGAACTGCAGTGAACACACACTAATACACTCCTCTGCATTGTTAACCCGTGGAGCTTGGACAGATCGGATACACAGATTACATCATTCATACAGTTAACAAGTGATCAATAAGTAATCTCGGCCTGCCTCGGGCTCTTTATCGTCTTCCGAGGGCGCATTAGCACAGATCGTCATTTACATCTCAATAAGCGTGTGTGTGCTGCTGCTGCGTCATTGTGAACTCAGTGGCTCTCTGTGTAGCCGATGTTACACACTTGCAGGAGACATCATTTCCAGGTCGTGACCTCTGGAGACGTCGATGGAGAGGGTTTGATTCGTTAGTGAGCTCATTAACCCTCATGCTCTTTTCATGTCAGAATGAGACCATGACGATAAACCCTGTTCTTAACTAGTGTGCTTTTTTTCCCCTGAAAATCACAGGTTATAAAATTATTGGCCCCCTCACAATTAATACTTGGTGAAGCCTCTCCTGGAGAGAACAAGGAACATATTGCGATTTGAAAGCTACTGTGAAAGGGTGGAAAGGATCAACCACAGAGCCATCACAAAGCTCAGGAGTAGTAAGGAAGATATAAATGTCTTAATAAATGAAGTGCTTATTAAGAGAATTCTCTCATGTCAGAACAATAAGACGACATGGAGGGCATTACAACTGGTCCCTATTGGTCTTAATGAATAGACTGCTATTAGCAATGTCACAAAAGTCCTGCCTAGTTCTTTATTAGATGTGAGAAATTTGTACAATACATGACCTGTGTGCTATAAACCAGGGTTTTCAAATCTGCACAAAAGAGTCCAATGGAAACTCATTTTAAAACATCAAGTTTGCCTTTTAGAAAAGGTCCCAAAAATGGTCATAAATTAATTATATTTAGGAAGAATGCAAAAAAAAAACCAACAAAAAAACAAATAAACCCCATGGCAACAGTTCATGGGTAATTTTCATCAATCAATTTTGAATTCTGTGATAAAGCCATGCAACTGGCAATACTATCTATGCTGCTTTGAGCGCTGCTTTAGTACAAGTTCATTACATCAAATGGAATAGTTAATTAGTCGTACTTTCCATTTCTTTCTTTCTTTTTTTAAATACACATGATACTTCCTCAAGATAGACACTGGTTGCAAAGCATTGATTTTGTGTCACACAAACATTTCTGTGTTGATTTGGGTCATTATCTTATTAAGAGATCCATCTAAGGCCAAAGCTTAAGCTCCTGGCAAATACGAATGTAAGATAAGGGTATGGGTTGAGTGAAAAATGAAATGCAGATATTAAGAAATAATTCTGGATCTACAAGAATAATGTGGCTACTAAGTAATGGAAGTCTGTTACATCCAGAATTTATTTTTCCATAAGTAAAAAACACTTGCTAATATTCATACACTTTGTGTAAATGGCATCTTTGAGTTTTATTTTCACATTTTTAAATAAACAGATTTTATAAAATAACATATTTAAGTGGAACTGTACACTCCTGGGCAAAAAAATGGACCAAGCCCAAAATGGCAAAATATTAAGCTATTAATGGTCTTAACAACAAACCATTGGTCAATTAGCAAGAATTAAACAAATAGATAAAGGAACTTAGTATGGGAGAGCTTTTCCCTTTGATTTCTTTAAATGTTTAAGTCTTGTGGTCCTTGATGGGCTGCATCAGTGAGGCAGATAATAACCAAATAATCACTTTTAAGAAAAAAAAACATCCAAGAATATATTTTTAGTAAATATTGTATACCCAGACAAGTGTGAGTTTGAATTTCAAATCAAACATTTTAATCATTATCATGATTTTACCTTTGTGTACAAGAAGACTATATAAGTGAATTTCCCTGTTTCTAGCTTTTCCCAACACTTCACTGCAGCAAAATTAAACCAGCAAATGGCACAGGAGCTCTCAGGAGTGCATTTGTTTAATTCTTGCTAATTTTCTGACCAATGATTTATTGTTAAGACCATTAAAAGCTAAATATTTGCCATTTTGGGCTTGGTCAATTTTTTTTGCCCAGGAGTGTATTATCCTCTGCATCACTTTCAGTTTTCTGCTACAAAATTTGCACTTATGCAAATGCTTAACCTCTTAGCAGAGGCGAGTAGATTTTTGGGTTGAAATATCCTGGCTCTTAGCAGAATTCATCCTGAAAGAAACAGGACATAGTCAAAAGAAAACATTGATTTGTTTTTAGTGAAAACAATTTGTTTGCATTGATTTTAAATATTCTTTATGGGTGTCAATCATTTTTTGTAAAAAAAAAAAACAACAACAACTACAACAAAAAAACGTTATTTAAAACAAAAAGAAAGGTCCTTTTATGAGAATGTTGTTCCAGGAAAGGTAAGTGGTTTCTCTAAGTGTAAGAAAATGTCAATATTCTTTGGGCAATCAATTTACACATTCTTATTATACAATTAATAATTTTACAACCGACAGTATGTATGCATTCCATATTTTGACCAGACAAGTATTTAATAATAACAATTTATTATTGAATGAACATTGTTGTTCTCAGGTAATCGGCCAAGTGCCACCCGTGAATTTTGCTTGGTTAGGCGAGATTAAGCCAGTTAGGAATTTGTTCCTTTCACAGGGACAGCACAGGGATCCTGGAGCAGGTTAGACGTGCTTGTTCTGTTGTTTTCTTTCCTCCGGTCTTTTCCCTTGTTTTCCCTGGTGTGTGTGTTATCCTGATTAGAAATACTGTATATCCCAGCAGTATAATGGCTCGTGCTGTGTATGTTGGTTCTCTTGCCTCTGGCCTGCCTCTCTCACAGGCCACACAATTACCGTTACATATAACCCGTCTCCATGCCCCTCTAAATATCCCAACATTTTTGTTACCTCCTGTGTATAACAAGCCAAAACATCCTCGGGATTGTAACAGTTTTTTCAGAAGTATACATAGTTCAAAATTTTGAAGCATTTTCCCAGGCTGCCGCACCACATTATATCTTTTTGTCTGTATCATAATAATTTGTCTGTCACATGTGGCCTATATCGTACCATTTTGCCCATATCATATTGTTTCGCCTGTATTGTACAGCTTTGCTTATATCGTATCATTTTGCTCATATTGTATCGTTTGCCCATATCATATTGTTTTATCCATACTGCATAGTTTTCTTCTTCTGGCCATACTGTATCATATTGATGTGCCAATATTGTATAGTTTTAGCATATCCTTTTGGTCGTATCATATCATTTTCATGTTGCGTCATTTTGCCAATTTTGTATCATACCCTTTTAACCAATACGTATCATCTTGCTCACATCATAGAATTTTGCTCATATGGTGTTGTTTTACTTGTGTTCTTAAGCCCAACAACAAATTTTAATCTTCATAAAGTCAAAGTGTTTCAGGCAAAGTGTAAGTGCAGACAGTGTGTCTATGAGGATTATGGAGTGGATAATGCCTACACATTAGAAATGTGTGTGTACCATGGTGACTGTTTTCCCCATGCAATTGATTTTTTTTGGGTAGTTTCAAGTGTTTTGTGTGGTTTTTGAGAGGTAGAATGTAGAAAGCCTTTATTTGTCACATATACATTTTAGTACAGCGAAATTCTTCTCTTTGCATATCCTAGCTTCTTAGGAAGCTGGGGTCAGAGCGCAGGGTCAGCCATGGTACAGCACCCCTGGAGCAGATAGGGTTAAGGGCCAACAGTGGCAACATGAGAGTGTTAGGGATTGAACCCCCAACCACTGGGCTAGAAATTGGGCTGAACAAAGGAACATCTAAAACCGCTCAAAACGAGCTGCTAGACTATATGCTGGATGACTGTGAACTGCCTATTTCCGGGTTACTCTAAAAATTCACTAGACAGTAGCTTATAGCATAAGTCAATTGTGATAGCCTTTTGACATAATTTTGTCTGAGGCTATGTCGTTATTAATGTAGTCCTGCCCCACCAAAGTCTATGGTCATGGGCCACTGCTGCTCAGCCTCCAACATCTCTTCCTGTTGCTCCGTCTGCTTCAGCCCTCCACTCACACACACACTGCCTTTTCTCTTTCCATTTCATTATCTGTTCTGTTTTATGTCTAAATCTTTATATTTAAGATAATAAAACACTTAAATAAAGAGATTTTAACACTAAGGTCTCTCTGTCTCTGTTTCTCTTCCTGTAGAGATGAGCGTGCTACCCTGAGGACCGTAACACAAATGCGTGGACAGGGTGACAGCGTGTTACATCGTGCTCTGGCTGCAGCGTGCTACCCGACGCTCCCCAAAGCAGATGGAGACACTCTTTAGGGAGCGAGGGAGGAAGAGACAGGAGTGCGCACTTACAAATGAGCAGAGTTTTATGGCTTTATTGCTCCTGATGCGCAGGGCTCTGGTTCAGTACAGCTATAAGGACAGAACAATGACCTGATAATGATTAACATCCAGCACAGTGTGGGTTCCACACTTAATGATGTCTCTACTTTATTAACGTAAAAGTGGGAGTCATATCGGCCAAATGTGCTTTATACAGTCCAACAGACTGAGGGCATTAGAAGGAACTGAGGTCCCTATCCAAATTAAGGTGCTAAGCTAGCTGTCTAGGTTGTTTAGCTAAAGTTTTGCTTGTAAAATTGAGCCTGTCTTTGTAATAATACCTTTATTTATTAAAGTTATTAGCTAGCTAGCTTGGTAGTTTACTATCACTCTATGAAATAAAGTTTTAAATAAATAACTGATTGTTAGAGCTATTTTTGAATCACTAATGACAGCTAGCTATATTTCATACCTTATTTTATGGAGCTTTTAGCTAGCTATTTCAAACAACACATTTACTAGACTGTTTAATGCTTTCATCTATTAAAGGTATTAGCTTGCCTGGTAGTCAATTAATAAAATTAAAATTAAATAAGGTATTAAATAAGCCAGCCGTTACACAAAGAGGTTTGTTACATAACTAGCTATTTAGCTATTTATGTTCAGTCACTCTAATGACAGCTAGCTATATTTTATAACTTTCATCTAGCTTGCTATTTAAAAGAGCATGTTATTGTAACTCTTTATAGAGAATTTAATAGGTAAAGTTTAGAGCACTGCAGCAGTATCATCTTAATAACTAGTTTTATTATTATAGCATAATAATTGCTGCCTGTCAGGCTACTCTCTTATTTAGCAGTTTATTTTTATATACCCCTACTCTGCTAGCTATATTTAATACCTGATTTTGTGAAGCTTTGTGTTAGCTGGCTCTCTGTGTTAACCTAATGTATGTTGATTACAACACCTTGTCTGTGTGCTAGCTAGCTTACTTAACAGTAGGTAATAAAGTTAGCTAGCTGTTTCAGTTACATAATAGTATTTAGCTAATGCAGTGATAACTTTCTTGTGTAACACTGACTTATTTAATATCTTATTTTTTTTTTTTTAAAGAAACACTTTATTTTACAGCATTTTCTCCCAAATCAGTTTGAGTATGACAATCATGTGATATAGCAATAAGTATCTAAGCTCGGCCTCCACACCGACTGTATTATTGCTTGTTAGAAGAGGACACAATATATTTCTAGCTGCTTTTAAAAAAAAGCCACAGCTCAATCTTGCCTGGAGAAAGAATGCTCTCTCTGATGCCGCACTCTTTCATGTGAGACAGGTTTGACTGACGGCATGCAGGATGGAGACAGACTGATCTCTTGGAAATGCCTGATGATTGACAGGAACACAGGCTAATGCAGTCCCTTTACAGGAGCTTAGCGTCAGCAGTAGGAGGAAAGGAACTGATTTATCGTTTGAGGAGCTGCGGATCTTAACAAGTGCTTGAATCAAGTGCTGTAGTGTACACTACTTATATTCCGTCTCATTGAGCCAGTCTTTTCCTGTTTTATAGCTGTGGCAACTGTGGCAAATTCAGTCTATCAGATTTGTAACCAGTGAAAACTTTACCTTTTAATAAATAAAAAAAATATTAGATTAATTTATTATGAAAACAATAACACATTGTTTCTTTATTTTTCTATTTTAAATTCTTTTTTCTATTATAATTATTTTTTATTTCTATTATGGTCTTCTATTGTGTTTAGGAAATGTAGATGCAAACGATAAAATATCCTCCATGTGGCACAAAGGTAAGCTATTCTTTTTAGTATAAGACAAACAATTTGATTGTCCTGTATGTCACTGGTGTTACACAAGTAGAAAGCAGCCATTTGAAAATACATCAGGTCCTTTTAAAAAAATTTACATTTACATTTTCAGCATTTAGCAAACGGCCTTATGAAAAGTGATTTACGGACATGTTTTGTAGTTTCCATAAAAAAAAAAAAAAAAAAACAACGTTCTGAATCTGGTCGTTAAGAAACACTTCTGTTTACCTTGCTGTCAGTGTTGTTACTGAGATGAAACACCACTGACAGTAGTACACAAATCTGACGATTGCTGCACTGTATAGTTTTTTTACACTGTATAGCTTTTATAGTTTTACTGTCACTGACCTGTCGAAATAACATTACATGAGAATAATAAAGAGAAACTTCTGTTTTAAGTAACAGCACTGATATTAATGTCAGAAAATATAAACATAAAAAATCCTACGCTGTATATGTAAAAAATATGTAAAAAAAAAAAAAAATCCTACATTGAATACACACAAATGTGTTGCCCTTTTAAATTCAAAATAATTCAGAAATGTATGATCAGTTTTTAAAAGATTTTTGAATGTCTAATCAGTTTTAAAAAGCAGTTATGAATTAAAAAAATATATCCACCACAATTGTAGAGCAAAGTGTAACAACTTCTAAAATCTTACTTTTTAAAATTTCATTGAAAAAAGGAAGCATCCTGCTGTGGTACTACCTCAAATAATATAAAAATTTTTTAAGAATTTTAGTTATAAAATTGTGTCAAATTACTGTGTTATTTTGAACACGTGGGTCATATGCCTGAAGAGATTATTTATTATTCCCTGTGCTGAATTACGAGTGTGTTATGAGTGTGTGTGACAGCGTGACTCCTCTCTGACATCACCAGCTTATTGTTTCTCGCCGATAGAGCTCAACATCTTCCACGAAGACAGAAACCTGAGCACAGCTGTCGTCATGGGTGTCATAAAGCAGACAGGAAGTCTCATTCAGAAGACGTACACCTCGTATCACACAATCTCATCACCACACACACATGGAGCAGGGATAATAACCCGGCGATCAGGATATTTACTGCTCGTCCAGCTTGTTCTGGCCCTAACTGATGCCGTGTGGAGTCTGGATGAGACCGGGGCGATCAGGCAGGATGCCGTCTCCTCCGTCCTGAACGAGCAGTTAGCACTGACTCCATAAGTGACCCTGATTATGAGCCGGACGTCAGCGTGGCCTCAGGAGGGAGGTTGAGATGGACTGAAGTCTTATTGCTCCGTGCTGATAGGCGGTGTTTCTGCACTGACCCGCACTTTATTGGCTCATTATTCAGCCTGAGTCTCACTGGACAAAATAACAGGCCGACCACTAAAGCACAAAATGGTGGATATTAACCATGGAGACCGTGTTTTTATTCCCTCCAATGTTTCTGACCGGCTCCGACAAGCTTGATTATGTGTCGCTGTAGTGTTAATAATAACTGACTTCTTCTCCTGGCACAGTGACGCCTGTATGATCCTGTACACACGGACCAACTCGTCTCCTTTACCCACCATTCACTTCTCCTGTCATAACTTTATAATATTCATATCCTTACTGGTAGCAAAGAACTTACTATCCATATCAAGTCTTAGACAATCTGAGATAATATTAAAATGGGAGAGGACAGATTCCGCTGCTTAATATTGGTTTCTATCACGCTTTCAAACTCCTGATGTCTGTGAAGCTGCACTGAGAAAATCTGAACTGTAAAAAGTATATCCTCTTAATAATGCTAACACTTCTATAGGTTTATTCATTTAACAGCAGAATGCAGAGCATAAAGAGGAAGAGCCACTGAAACTACAACTAATGTGCAGAAAGAAGAAAGGTGAAAGAAGAAGAAAGTGTGAAGAAAGCAAAGAATCAATAAAGGGAAAAAAGAAACAAGACAAAAATACATACATGAATAAATAAATAAAGAGAAAGTGAACATAAAGTGGAAGGAGTAGAGAAGAAAGCAAGAAAAAGAAAAATGAAAAGAAAAAAGAAAGAAAGCAAATTGTTACAAATTAAAACACAAAATAAAAAGAATGGATAGTACGGTAAAAAAAGAAAGAAAAAGAAAGAAAGAGATGGGGAAAGCGAGAGGAAGAAAAAGAAAAAAAAATAAGTAAGAAAAGAGAACTACGAGTAAAGAAGAGAAAGCAAGAAAAGAGAAAAAAGTGAATAAAGAAAGAAAAAGTAGAGAGAAGAGGGATAAAAAGAAAGAAAGAAAGAAAGAATATCTGTGTAAACATCATCTATGTATATGGATAATACAGATGCTCATACAGAGTTATGAGGCAATACACAGTGGCTGATGTAGTAAGGACACTATAATTTGGGACAGAGCCGCACAGTGGCTGATGTTGTCATGAGGACACTATAATTTGGGACAGAGCCGCACAGTGGCTGATGTTGTCATGAGGACACTATAATTTGGGACAGAGCCTCACAGTGGCTGATGTTGTATTGAGAACACTAGAATTTGGGACAGAGCCTCACAGTGGCTGATGTAGTAAGGACACCACAATTTGGGACAGAGCCGCACAGTGGCTTATGTAGTAAGGACACTATAATTTGGGACAGAACCTCACGGTGGCTAATGTAGTAGTAAGGACACTACAATTTGGGACAGAGCCTCACAATGACCAATGTTGTCGTAAGAACACTACAATAATTTGGGACAGAGCCTGACAGTGGCTGACGTAATAATGACACTATAATTTGGGACAGAGCCTCACACTTGCTGATGTAGTCAGGGCACAATGATTTGGGCCAGAACCGCTCAGTGGCTGATGTAGTAGGAAGGGAACAATAATTTGGGACCGAGCCTCACAGTGGTTGATGCTGTAGTGAGGACACTATAATTTGGGACAGAGCCTCAAAAGGGCTGATGTAGTAAGGAAACTATAATTTGGGACAAAACCGCATAGTGGCTGATGTTGTAGTGAGGACACTATAATTTGGGACAGAACCACTCAGTGGTTGATGAGTAGGAAGAGCACAATAATTTGGGACAGAGCCTCACAGTGGCTAATGTGGTCATAAGGGCACTATAATTTGGGACAGAGCCTCAGAGTGGCTGATCTTGTAGTAAGGACACTATTATGTGGAACAGACCCTCACAATGGCTGATGATGTAGTAAGGACACTATAATTTGGGACAGAACCACTCAGTGGCTGATGTTGTAGTAAGGACACTATAATTTGGGACAAAACCGCTTAGTGGCTGATGTAGTAGGAAGTGCACAATAATTCGGGAAAAAGCCTCACAGTGGCTGATGTAGTAAGGACACTATAATTTGGGACAGAGCCTCACAGTCGCTGATGTTGTAGAAACACTATAATTTGTGACAGAGCCACACAGTGGCAAATGTGGTAGTAAGGACACTATAGTTTGGGACAGAGCCTCACAGTGGCTTATGTTGTAGTAAGGACACTATAGTTTGGGACAGAGCCTCACAGAGGCTGATGTTGTTGTAAGGACACTATTATTTGGAACAGAGCTTCACAATAGCTCATGTAGTAAGGACACTATAATTTGGGACAGAGCCTCACTGTGGCTGATGTAGTAAGGAAACTATAATTTGGGACAGAGCCTCAGATTGGCTGATGTTGTCATAAGAACACTATAATTTGGGACAGAGCCTCACTGTGGCTGATGTTGTAGTAAGTACACCACAATTTGGGACAGAGCCTCACAGTGGCTGATGTTGTAGTAAGTACACCACAATTTGGGACAGAGCCTCAAAAGGGCTGATGTAGTAAGGACCCTATAATTTGGGACAGAGCCTCACAGAGGCTGATGTTGTCGTGAGGACACTATTATTTGGAACAGAGCTTCACAATAGCTCATGTAGTAAGGAAACTATAATTTGGGACAGAGCCTCACAGTGGCTGATGTTGTAGTAAGCACACTATAATTTGGGACAAAACCGCTTAGTAGCTGATGTAGTAGGAAGTGCACAATAATTCAGGAAAGAGCCTCACAGTGGCTGATGTTGTATAAACACTATAATTTGGGACAGAGCCTCACAGTGGCTGATGTTGTATAAACACTATAATTTGGGACAGAGCCTCACAGTGGCAAATGTGGTAGTAAAGACTCTATAATTTGGGACAGAGCCTCACAGTGGCAAATGTGGTAGTAAAGACACTATAATTTGGGACAGAGCCTCACAGAGGCTTATGTTGTAGCAAGGACAATATAATTTGGGACAGAGCCTGACAGAGGCTGATGTTGTCATAAGGACACTATAATTTGGGATCGAGCTTCACTGTGGCTGATGTTGTAGTGAGGACACTTTAATTTGGGACAGAGCCTCACAGAGACTCATGTAGTAAGTACCCCACAATTTGGGACAGAGCCTCACAGTGGCTGATCTTGTAGTAAGGACACTGTAATTAGGGACAGAACTGCTTAGTGGCTGATGTAGTAAGGACAATATAATTTGGGACAGATCCTCACAGTGGCTGATGTAGTAAGGACACTATAATTTGTGACAGAGCCTCACAGTGGCTGATCTTGTAGTAAGGACACTGTAATTAGGGACAGAACCGCTTAGTGGCTGATGTAGTAAGGACAATATAATTTGGGACAGATCCTCACAGTGGCTGATGTAGTAAGGACACTATAATTTGGGACAGAGCCTCACAGTGGCTGTTGTTGTAGTAAGGACACTATAATTTGAGACAGAGCCTCACAGTGGCTGATGTTGTAGTGAGGACACTATAATTTGAGACAGAGCCTCACATTAACCTATGTAGTAAGGACACTATAATTTGGGACAGAGCCTCACAGCAGCTGATGTTGTATTGAGGACACTATAATTTGGGACAGAGCCTCACAGTGGCTAATACTGTAGAAAGGACACAATTTGGGACAGAGCCTCACAGTGGCTGATCTTGTAGTAAGGACACTATAATTTGGGACAGAGCTTCACAGTGGCTGATGTTGTCGTAAGAACACTATAATTTGGGACAGAGCCTCACAGTGGCTGATGTAGTAGGAAGTGCACAATAATTTGGGACCGAGCCTCACAGTGGCTAATGTAGTAAGGACACTATAATTTGGGACAGAGCCTCACAGCAGCTGATGTTGTAGTGAGGAGACAATTTGGGACAGAATCACTCAGTGGCTGATGTAGTAGGAAGTGCACTATAATTTGGGACAGAGCCTCACAGTGGCTGATGTTGTAGTGAGGACACAATTTGGGACAGAGCCTCACAGTGGCTGATGCCATAGAATGGACACTATAGTTTCGGACAGAGCCTCACAGTGGCTGATGTAGTAAGGACACTATAGTTTGGGACAAAGCCTCACAGTGGCTGATGTAGAAAGCACACAATAATTCAGGACAGAGCTGCTCAGTGGCTGATGTAGTGAGGGCACTATAATTTGGGACAGAGCCTCACAGTGGCTGATGTAGTGAGGGCACTATAATTTGGGACAGAGCCTCACAGTGGCTGATGTAGTAGTAATGAAACTATAATTTGAGACAGACCCTCACAGTGGCTGGTGCTGTAGTAAGGATACTATAGTTTGGGACCAAGCCTCACAGTGGCTGACCTAGTAACCAGGACAATATAATTTGGAACAGAGCCTCATGGTGGCTGATATTGTAGTAACCACACTATTATTTGAGACGCAGCCTTCAGGTCAGATGTGGGGAAACCGGATCCCGGTGCATTGCACTTTCAGAGTTTTGTGTTGAAAACAATTAGGCAGCTTAAAAGCGCCATCTGTGTGATGAGTTGCTGGCAAAGCAGTGGGCACCAGATGCCACCTGGAAGTGCCTCTAATGCTACGTTCCCTATTTTCCCCGACATAAGAAAGTGAAAAACACTTTAAAGGGGAGAAACGGGACCCATTATGCTGAGCTGACTTCATTAGAGCAGCACCAAACGTAACATCAACTACAAGACTGTCACTTCTTAACTTCTACTAATTAACACTCACTTATTAAACGACTGTCCCATTTCAACTGTTTAGATTTTATAGCAGTACATATAGATTGTCCCAAGTCTATCATTTCTTCATGATATATAAGTAATATTGAGTGTGTGGTCACATTAATCAGCACTCCTATTAAATATACTGTATAAGCAGAAAGTTCTTCGTTATTTTATAAAAAACAATCAGTCAATATGCAAGATAAAAAATAAATAGTTAATAGTTTTCAGTGCTGTTGAATTCAGGATTCTGATTGGTCAGGTGTTGATTAATTTTCTATAGCAGCAGCTCTGACAGTAGTTCCGGCTATAATTCAAATCACAGGTTTGGAACAATAATTCCAGTTATATAACACACAGTTTTCTAATACTTAATGTCACAGTACACACATAGACAATCAATCAATCAATCAATCAATCAATCAATAAATAAATAAATAAATAAATGGAACTGCCTTGTCTCATGAATGTTCCACAACATTACATGTAACTATAAACAGATAAAAAGTATAACATGTCATTCTTTAATGAATATTGTTGGCTTTGGGATCCCAAATCTTTATCTCAATTCAAAAAAAGTAAGAAATTGAGGAAAGGAAATTAAGGAACACAGAAAGGATAGTTGAGTAGAAAGAAAGAAAGAAAGAAAGAAAGAAAGAAAATATAAATATATAAATATAAAATAAGGGAAAATGACAGTAAAAAAGAGAAAGAATAAACATGAAAGAAATGATACTAGGATGAAATAAAGAAAAAAGAAAGAAAGAAAGAAAGAAAGAAAGGAACACTGATGGCTAATTTCTCTAGCTTTAAAAACACAGTAGTAATTAAAAATATTGGACTTTTTGAAAAGTGTAAACAGTCCTGATTAAACTGTGTGTTTCAGGTTTCTCCGGATGCCAGGTGTGTGTGCGTGTGTGTGTGTATTAAACATCTTTCCACTAGCAGTTATACCAAACCCTCTTTATTTCCTGTAATCTTCTGTAATACTTCCTGTTTGAGCACCAGGCAGCGTGACTGTACTGATCTGTTGATGATGTGGACTCGGAGGCTGGAAGGGTTAAAAGCGAGCTATTGATCGGTGTATTGGATCTCACGCTCTTACTGCTGTTACTGGATATTAGCTTGAGCCGAGATGGCCCCTGTGATAAGGTTTTTTTTTCTCAGAGCGGACACTCCTCTGGGGCAGATACGGTTTCCCGAAGCCCACGTGATGCTGAGCTCAGGAACTTTTTACCTCATGGAGTAAATTCAGGGCCTTATCGAGTTACAGGCCGGCTCGCTTCCAATGGCACGAATATTTTAGCTCTGTGTCATTGGGCTGGGGCTCTAAAAGCCACAGACGGACATTAGAAGGGATTAAAGCAAGCAGTAAAAGATGTCTGCTCTTCATTGATAACGCCGTTTGGTTTAGTAATCAGGATTATTATGTTGGTGGAAGTGTGGAGGATCAGCACTAAACACTTTTTAACACAGATGAGAGATATGTGAGGAGCAAGACTCAACTGGTTAGTCTGCTTCACGAAACATCTGAGAATCATTTATTAAAAATCATATTTCTATCAAAGAGAAGATGTTTGGGTCACTTTTGAGCTGAGAAAATAAAAATGCAGTTTTCTGGGCCAAACACAATCCCGCTCCCTATTCCCTACAGTGGACAATCGTGGTGTTGTTCCTTTCAGGATTCTTTATGATGAAAAGATGGTATCTAAGGAATAAAACACCTACAGACATGCTGTTATAGGAAAATAATCAAAGGCAGAAAATTATCAAAGGCATACACACCTTGATCACACAATACACACATTCTGCTGTCACTCCACACACACACACACACACACACACACACACCATCTTAATGCATGCTAGCTTAAAAAATAATAATAAAATAAAAATCTGTTCTTCTGCTTTTTTGTAATATAGACCCTTTTTATTAAACTCCATTATCTGAAGTATTAGATAATTAAGATAATTAAACTTTGTTAATGTTTTCACCCTGAAGTTGATTATTTTTTAATAACTATATACTGAATAGTTTTATTTCTCTTACACCACAGCAATCTGCCAACAGTTACAATTACATTTTTTTAAATGACCGAAAATATCATACTTTTTATGACATCATTTTATAGTCACATTTAATGCTACAGAGCATCTATAAGACAATTTAGTTCCTGTTATCACTTACATTATAGCAGCTATAAACAGTAGTTCCCTCACCAGCCCCTCTTTTTTCTCCCTTTTTTCAGTTAGTAAGAAAAAAGCACAGCTTGTCATGTTACCGAGAAACAAGGAAGGCTTTCCAGTGTCAGAAAAAAAAAGCACTGACACCGGAAACTCCTTCCATAAATTATAAATAAAGATCTCCTTAATGTTTATTTTTAAACTTATTTTTAATGTTTACACTTTGCCATCTCAATGATTTTTATTTGTTAAATAATAATGTTTATTACTAGGCATAGACTAGTCCCTGAGCTGTTACTATAGAAACTGTAACATATTAGAACAAGGGCATTCATATAAACCTGTGATTTGAATTACAGCTGGCACTACAGTCAGAGCTGCAGATACAGTAAATTAATCAGCAGCTTCTGACCAATCGGATTTCAATCAGAATGCAACAGCGTTGTAGAATAAACTGTTAGAATACATGTATTGGTATAACTGTTACATTAACACACAATGCAGAGCCTCTACATTCTCTGTTGGATTGGGCTGCTAGTGCAGATTGTGTGTGTGAGCATGTGTGCGAGAACGAAGCAGGGGAAAAGAGGGAAAATAAAGACAGTGGAAGACTGAAGCGTCATTTTCAGGCCTTTGGGGACTTTGGAGTGCGCTAGTATGCACTTTCTCCCAAGTGGCTGAGAGTCATACACACCTCTGTCACACAATACACACATGCTGCTGACATTCCACACACACATTGTCTTAATGCAAGCTACTTAATAAAAAATAAATAAATAAATAAAAATAAAAATCTGTTTTTCTGCTTATTTGTGATATAGAGCCTTTTTATTAAACTCCATTAGCTGAAGTATCAGATAATTAAGATTATTTGTATAATCTTTTATATTTTAAAATTTATAATTTCTGAATTCTTTTCATATATCTTTATTATTTAAAAAACTTTTATTATCCTTAATTAAAAAACTGATAGGTATATAATTTGAAACAGATTATAATAAATTATATAGTGTGTGATAATTGATGATGATGATTAAAAAATATAGTTAATACCAATTATATTTTAAGAGAATATCAATAACATGTAACAATTATACCTTCAAATATAGCAAAATTACAGTATAATCAAGGTACAATATTAAAAAATATAATAACATCACAAATATTTGAATAGAATAACACTTCAGCTATAAGATTACTTATACAAGATTGGGCCAGATTCATCTTATTCATTTTGCACTTTACTTAATTTTGTATTTTTCTTTTTCTTTTTTTTTTGTTTGCCGTCATTGTAAATGATCATTTTAATTATTTGAGTTTAATACAGGATACATACACAGAACAAAATTCACACAGAAATGAACTTATTAAACACTTAGTGCAGTAAGTGGAGTATTATGTATTTTACAGCTAATTAAAAAACCCTTACATTTTACCCTTACATTGCTAAATATATATTTTCTAACTAATGATCAGTGATGAATGCTAAATTCACTGTTTAGAACATGGACTTTTTTATTTATGTGTAATGTTTTCTGTTAAAAAAGTATTGAGCTAATTGTTCAGTTAAAATTTAGTTAATTATGAAATTAAAATTAGTTAATTATGAAATTAAAATTAATTAATGAATCACTTTGCAAACTTTTTTTTTTTTTTTTTTTTTTAGGAACACACACCTTATAACACCCTATATAAATGTTGTTTATAAATAGAATTGATTTTCTGCATTTTTGTGATTATACTTTTGAAACATCTTTTTAAAAATAAAAATAAAACCCCAGTGTGTTGTCACATGGTGCATTGCAGACACTAACACTACAGAAGCATGTTGTTTTTCTGCTCCGTGACGGACGTTTATCCCTAATGCAGCGTTCAATACTAAGCCCTTGGCCCAGGGCGTGTGTTTAGAGTTTAGATCAGTATACCTGTAATGCTTATTTCACTGCATAATCCCCAAAATCTTCATCGCAATATAAACATAATAGCAACTGCGCCCCAAAGCTCCCACCTACTTCCCCTCCTGACGGCAGGTGTGTGTGTGTGTGTGTGTGTGCATGTGTGTATGTGTGTGTGCAGGTGGGAGTGGAAAAGAGGAACTGCGATGCCTCTAAACATCACATTTACAAACATTTTCTAATTAACACTGTTGCTCAACATCATCCAGTAAGTGTAAATATCACTGTTAGAGGAACAGAAAAAGCAGGAATCGTGATCTTACCTTGGATCAGGGTGAGGTCAGGGTCAGGAGAGCGCAGGATTCGTGGCAGGCCGTGGAGGACGACAGGAAGGATGGAGAGACGGGTGGAATGAGGTGCTCCATGGCGAAGACGAGAGGAGAGACGGAGGCGAGGAGGCAGCGAAGCTTGCTCTGCCTCTCCCTCAGTGAAAGCCGTCCCCGAGACTGAAAGCGTAATGGGATCCTGGCTCCTGAGATTTTAGCTTTCTTAATCATGGTCATAATTAATTCAAGAACATTGATAATTTCATTACATTCTTTTTTTTGCCTTATCAATAAATGATGTGCCTGCACTTTTGGTCTTGTGTACGGGAGACGGAGGGGAAGGGAGAGAGTTAGAAGGAGAGAGGGAGAAGGAGAGAGGATGAGGGCAGTAATATGCTACTAAGAGCAACGGGAGATGAACACGATACAAACAGAAATGTGGTAATTATAATCTTTGACCAGGACACCGACAGCACCATATGAAGTCAAGTGGCCACAAATAATTAATAAGGCCTTATGTCACGTGTGTGTGTGAGAAAGAGAGAGAGTATAAGAGGGATGTCCTGCACGTGTGCCTGTTTTGAAACTGAACAACAGTGGCATAATAAAAAATTCAAAAGTATTGAGGCAGTTTGTGGGAGTGCTGTAAGTGAATTACGCTTCACTCCACACAGTACAAACAACACTAATGTACTCGCTTCAGCTGTGTATAGATTGCACAAATTATTATTATTATTATTATTATTATTATTATTATTATTATTATGTTTAAATATCATTCTGAGTGTGAAAGGGAACAAAGTTTAAAAAAAAAAAAAAAAGAAACAATGACAAAAAAAAGATTAAAAGTTAATGGGGGTGTGTAATTTAGGAGTCCAGATTACAGTTTAGAGCATTTCTTGCTTTGTCAAACGTAGTGGTTTCCAAATGGTGGCCCATGTAGCATAGCCAGGGGGTCTGTGATTTCCTTATTTTGTTATAGTGGAGGAAATCAAATTCCATCATCATTATCAACATCAACATCACCATTATATTTATTTTTGAATTCTTCTAGTGATTAGTCTGTTTGACTGGTCACTTGAAATGAGTTTCATCCGAACTGCAATCAATCAATAATGTCAGCTTGGACATAAGGTGTTCTGTAAGTGGAAAGGTCCGGAATGAAAAGCTCTGAGGCCCCAAAATCAGCATCTATAATATCACCGACCACATTTAAATAATAAACCTAATATTTCAATAGTTCATAAAGAGGACCCTGGACCCTAAGAACACATTCTCTAGAGAATCTGGTACTTTGTGTCACTAAATGTGGCCAAGAACTATCGACTTTCACAGAAAAAGCCCTTTTGAGTGACATTGCAAATAACCGGGCACAGACTTAATTACAGATGAATAATATCACTATTCCACACAAGGACACTAGGACTCTTTGGTTTTGAAATAAAATGAGTACTTTTCTAAGCGAGACCAATCTGTGCAGTCTATATGTAATGACTAAACCTTCACACTGCACTCCATCCTTACACACTAACATTACTCAGTATGTCCTTTAGCAAGCATTAAAAAAAATCTATTACAAACAGAGCTGATAGCTGCAGCAAAAAGGAATGTACCAAAATGCTGTTATGTGTATTTCTATCTGCATCTGTTTAGTGCTCAAAATATATGTATGTGATTTCAGATTCAGATATATACCAGAAGTAGGTGTGGTCTATACCAGGCAGGTTTTTTTTTTTTTAATACAACGATAAAACAGGGCTGCTGGAAAGATAATATATAATTTCATTCATAAATTAGAACAACAAAATACAATTTGCAGAACATGTGACTGAGTAAACAAGCGAACTACGTTTCAAAGCAATAATCTTTCTCAAATCAAGAAACTGTTATTTACCATTTACAACAGCCATCTAACAATTTATCTGATTTACTTCTGTTTTTGGGTTTGTTACCTTGCAGAAAGATCAGTAAATTTCGCTGTACAAACTATCAGAATCTGTAATGAAGCTGGGACACAGTGCTTCGGCGAGTCAAAATGGGAATCAATTCATGATAATGCCTTTACGATTTTCCAGGGAGATTTTCTTTTAATAACCATAGAGGATGATCATTTAAGAATGATGTGCAGTATACTGTATGTGCTTGTGCTAGTTTATATTTTTAACATTATTTTTAAAAATGATTATTTTTTGGAGCGCTTTGCAGAGATATGGCATCCTGTGCACAGTGTAATACATACATATATATATGTATATACACACTGCAAATCAGGATTGCACAACTGTTAACTTGTTTCACCTGATAATACTGAGAAAAAGAAGAAACGTGTTTGCTGTTCATATGCCTGAACAATTTGAGTATTTTTGTGTAGTTTTGCTTAAACTCTCCTCCATGAGCTTCAGTGCACTGTCCTTTAAAGCTCAACATTACAGTAAAAATATCACACTCTCTTTTGTTTAGTCCTATAGAATCATGATACACACACCTAGTCTGAAGCTTTCTGGCAAGCTTTTTATTAAAAAAAAAAAAAAAAAAAAAAAATCCCTAATACTCCACCTATTGTTTGTATCAGTATTCATATTTGAATTTGGACACGTGATCAAAAGTATCCCAAAATGTAACATATTTACATAATTACAGAATATCACATTTATACACAGGAAGTGAACGAGGTCTAGAGGAAGTATTGAGTACAGTAATGTGACGGATGAGCCTGAGCTGCTTTATTGGTCAGTGACTGATAATCCTCAGTGGGAGAGCTAATCTGATAACAAGACTGAATGAAATAACTCACTAAGGACTGCTCTATCTCTCTATCTCTCTCTCTCACACACACACACATACATACACACATACACATGGCTGAATTGGAGGACAATCCTGCTGTTTAGATGCTGTAATTTTATTATCAGTTGTTCCTGCAAAGGTGTGGAAAATATGAAAGACTTATCATAGAAAGCACTTTCTCTCATTTTAACTTTAAAAATGCAGTAGTCATATGACACAGCGCTCCTCAAAACATTTTGTAATGTCATTATCAATACGATTTATGCATTGAAGTTTTGTGAAAAATTAAACACAATTATGCCTCTTAGATCAAACTTGGTCGATCAGCCAAGACATTATTTGGTGTCTGAGTTTTGCGTGTTTAGTTTTGCTCTGCAGCTACAAGGTTAATGTACCAAATAACACCATTTGAACATAATCAGTTTCATAGAACAGCAGATTAAAACCATTATTTTAAAAAATAGGCATAAAAAGCTCAGATTTCTCACAGACATTCAGCTAGACAGAAAATGCTTAGTCAGCTTGTGCTCCACTCACAACGATAACAGCTAGCGAGCAGCAACACGAGCAGGATTGTCTCTGCCGTCATGATTACCTTCAGATTAACAACTACATTAGACTTAATTTTTAGTTTTAACTTTCAATCAAATCCTGATGGGGCCCTAGACATATCCTTGTGGGTTCATGCTGAAGTTAGGATAATTCATGACCTTGGTATTATAAGGTTCTATCTGGGTGAAGAGCCATTTTGAGATATGGAACATTACATTTTTGACCTTACAGCTAGTACAACTCACTGAAATTTACTACTACTGAAGTACTGAAAATTACATGTACAGCTCAACAAGACCTAGACTTTGAGCTTACTTCAAATGTACACTCCTGGGCAAACAAACAAACAAAAAAGGCCAAGCCCAAAATGGCAAATATTAAGTTTTTAATGGTCTTAACAACAAATCATTGGTCAGAAAATTAGCAAGAATTAAACAAACGCACTCCTGAAATCTCCTGTGCCACCATTTGCTCGTTTAATTTTGCTGCAGTCAAGTGTTTGGGGAAAAAGCTAGAAACAGGGAAATTCACTTATATAGTTTTGTACGCAAAGGTAAAATCATGATAATGATTAAAATGTTTGGTGTAAAATATAAAAGTATGACATGACTGAGTGCACAAAATGATCCAAAAATATCTTCTGGGATGTTTTTTTCTTAAAAGATTAGTCATTATTTGGTTATCTACCACACCTGATGCAGCCCATCAAGGACCACAAGACTTAAACATTTAAAGAAATCAAAGGGAAAAGCTCTCCCATAATAACTTCCTTTATCTATTTGTTTTATAGATTTGTTCATGCTAATTTCCTGACCAATGATTTGTTGTTAAGACCATTAAAAGCTTAATATTTTGCCATTTTGAGCGTGGCTCATTTTTTTGGCCCAGGAGTGTACATTATTGAAATTCTAAGACAATCAGAAAGTGAATTTTTTGAACAGTAGACAAACACAGATTTTTATTATTTTTCATTGTATACAAGGTTTTATAAGATTCTATCTTATTATGAAATCTTTTAATCTCATTAAAGAAGTAATAAATGGTAATAAACTCACCAGGGAAAGACTTTACCACATTACAATCATATATGCTTTTAAAGAAATGTAATTTTTCTGAATGTATTATCTAAGATGGATAATACAAGATATTTCACTTCATGTCTGAAGTTGTTCCTAAACATTTTTTACTCTGAAATTTCACCAGAAAACATTTAACAATATTAAAATGCATTAGAACACTCAATAACTGTTTCTTGGTTAATAATGCTTATGTTGAGTTCATCCTGGATGATGATTGGCTGGAAGTTTGAACCATATAAAAACAAGTTTATTTGTGAGTTTTTTAGATTTAGAAAAAAATATATATCACACCAAAAACTTCATTCATAGTCGACAGTCTACGTGGAAACTCATTTTTGACTAACATTCCAGACAGAACCTAATAATACTGATTTTAGTGATTTTATTTTATTTTTTTTTTATTATCAATTCACAGTGACCTGAACATCATGTCTGTATGAGGAATGTGATCTTTATTGACAGATTAGAGAATTGGAGGTGAGTGTGTGACGAGTGATGGAGGATGGTGTGTGGTTTTAGAGTGCTAGATACAGGTGTAGCAGCAGGCGGAGGAGAGGAGGAGAGGATGTGTGTGTGTGGAACAGATTGGCATGGTGCTGTAATAGAGCTCCACCCAGCTGTGCTACAGGAGGGACAGAGCGGAAAAAGCACAGCATTTCCATAATAATCCACCCTGCGTGCTCCCAGGGGCCCCCTGACTCTGTGTGCATGTGTGTGTGTGTGCGTTTGTGTGTAGACACTCAGAGGTTGAGAGGGGACGCAGCTGCTCTGTAAAGGAGCATGGAGAGAACAGGACACCGCTGCAGGCCACGCAATAAAGAATGCACATTATACAGAGAGAGAGAGAGATTGAGAGAGAGAGAGAGAGAGAGAGAAACTGAAACGAATAGACGGAGAGCAAGACTGAAAAAAGAGAAATCAGAAATATACAAACAGAAAGAGGGAGAGAAACAGAGAAAGATAGATACAGAAACAGGGAGACAGAATGACAGAGAGAAAGTGAGAGAGAGAGAGAGAGAGAGAGATGGAGATGGGAAGAGAGACAAGAAAGAGAGCAACAAGAGAAAAAGAGAGAGGCAGGAAGGAAGATAGAGCAACAAAAAAGAGGGAAAAACAGACAGTGAGAAACAGAGGCATTGTGTGTGTGTGCGTGAGTGAGAGAGAGAGAGAAGAATAAAGTGAGACATACACACAGAAAGAGAGAGAGAAAGAATGTGAGAGGAAAAGAGTGAGATGGATATAGAAAGAGAGACAGAAAGGGAGAGCGAGAAAGAGAGCGAGACAGACAGAAAGAAAGACAGACAGACTGGAAGATAGTAAGACAAAAAGTAAGAGATGGTAAAAGACAGAGAGACAGAAAGAAAGAAAGATAGAGGGAGAGAGAGATGGAGAGAGAGAGAGGGAGAGAGAGAAAGAGAACAAGACAGGGAGAGAGAGAGAACGACAGAGAGTGAGAGAGTGAGAGAATGAGATAGAGAGAGAGAGACTGAGACAGAGATCAGTGCTGATGGTGTTTCTTGTGTTTCTCTGCTACAGAAATAAGAGGAGTGCATAAGTGTGTGTAACTGAGTTCAGTCCAAGAGATCTACACCACACTGGCACCGGCCCTGTTCCAAATACACCCTCTTCAGTATAAAAAGACAGAATGAGCTACAGTGAAGTGCTCTTATTCCATCAGAGTTTAAATGCACCCTTTCCCTTAGCTCATCCCTGTTAACACTGACACTGATTCATTCATTGGGAACAAGGAAACTAGGGACATGGGCAACTAGGGAACATGTGTAAACCAGACACAACTGTAAACTAGGGAAAAAGAGCACAACCAGAAGGAATGAAACTAGGGAACAAGGAAACTAATACACAGTGTTCTAGGGGCACTTGTAATGTAGGAATGAGGAATCTAGGAAGAAGGACATTGGAACAATTTAGGGAACAAGATAACTGGACGTGGGAAACAGTAGACACTGGGGAACAACAAGTCTAGGAACACAGGAAACTAGGGATTATCTTTGGAAAAAAGTAACAGAGAAACTTGGGACACCTCAAAATTGGAAAATGAGGAAACCAGGATTCCTGGAATTCAGGAGAAAAAATAGGGAATAAGGAAATCAGGACACAGAACACTAGGAACAGGAAAAGTATAGACACTAGAAGACAAAGAAGCTAGAGACATTAGGGCAAAACTGTAAACTAGGGAACACGGAATTGTAGGACATGGGAATACTACTGCCCTATAAACATCTAGGTACAATATAGTCAAATACATTGTGTATAGGATTAGTGCATAGTGAACACTTTGAGATAAATTGAACAGAGGTCTAAGGTGAGCACCCTAAGATCCTGTCTCCATGGCGATCCCTGTCGGGTGCATCCCTAATCAATAACTCCCACCTGCAGGAAGTGCAGTGAAATGTCTCAACCGCCCTGAGAGTTCAGCCTCGGCATGCTAAGGCTCAGCTAAAACACACTAGTGTGTGTATGTGTGTGTGTGTGTGTGTGTGTGTATATGTGTAGGACGGTGGGAGGGAAGGAAGGGGGCATGGCTAATTAATGTAAGCATTTGTCAGTGATTAAGCTCCGAGCCGAAAAGGTCAGGCGAGCAGCAGAGCTCGGCTCCGTCCCAATCCCCTGCTCTAAGGCAGTCTAAACCTTTCCAGCCTAAATGGTAAAGACACCATTCCAACACGTGGGTCATGCGCCCCACCACCCTCCATTACGCGGCTGAGGCGGCTCTGCTGATCCGTGTCATTTAGGGGATGAAAAATAAGAGCGGTGGGTGAGATCGATAGGCGACAGCGTCCCAACCGGCTGTGATTAATTGACTGTCACCAATTAATGAGTGAACGATTACAAAGCAGCGTGTGAGGCATGTGTGTGTGTGTGTGTGTGTGTGTGTGTGTGTGTGTGAGTGGGGGGGGGTTATGATCTTCAGAAAGAGCACTGAATATTCCAACACTGTGCTTTATTATCTGTACAAATAATGACTGTTTTCTACACATAATTTAAAAATTGCACACTATATTAAAGTGCAAAACATTAGTGGTTAGGCCTCGGAGCTCTCACTACTGTGGTCCGGGTTCGAGTCACGGCCAGGGAACAGCGACACACTACAGTGCACTCCCAGTGCCGGTCCCAAGCCCAGATAAAATTGGGGAGAATTGCGTCAAGAAGGATAACTATGACAAATCAAATATGCGGTCCAATGATCTGCTGTAGCAACCCCTAACAGGATCAGCCAAAAGAAGAAGAACATTAAAGGGTAAAACATTTGCATTGCAGTGAATGAGGGAATAGACAGCGGTTGACCATAATGCTGTGTGCCTTCAGCAAAAATAACACATCCTCTGGGCAAATAAGGGCGGAGCTTATATGTTTAGCCATATGTTTAAATCTGTTTAGCCAATCGCAATCCTATGTGAAAACATCAATAGCCGTTCTTTTTGCTTCTTTCGCTCAACTTGCTACTTACAAATAGAGATGGCACCCAGTATCTATATCTGGCCAGTATCCGCAAAAAAAGGGTGGATCGGATATAAGAGAAAACATATCAGATATCAGATCCTGTAACAAATGCCAAAGACTGGAATTGGATTTCTAAAAGAGATGTATTTTGGAACTGGAAATGTTTACATATAAAGAGACTTGACTGTTTTTTTCTTTCGTTACACGATTGACTTTATTATATTCATTCTTTATATTTTAGTATATTTGTTATAGTTAACAATGCAAGTGATTTTTGTGTGAAAGAGTTTAACTGTGAAGTGCTTCAGTTAAAATTTTTTGAGCGTAGTAGTTTTTTTTTTTAAAGAAGACAATATCGGATGGGTATTGATATCAGCTGATACTCACGGTTTCAGTATCGGTATCAGAAAAGAAAACATAGTATCATGCCATCTCTACTTACAATAAAGGTTTTAAATACACTCACATGTCTGTATGATTAATCTATATTAATCACTTAAAAGACAAAATGCTTTCATTAAAAGAAAAAAAAAATCAGTCAGTAATAGTGTTTTATTCATCTTACACCACAACAATTTGCCAGTGATTACATTTATTAATCAAAGAACAATATGTCATAATTTTTTTATGTTTATAGTTACATTTAATGTTGTGGAACATCCAGAAAACGTTAGTTCCTGTTATCATTTATAGCAGCAAAGACAGTCTTCCCTCACCAGCCCCTCTCTATTTTCTCTCTGTTGAAGTTAATAAGACAAAAATGCTGCTTGTAAACCATTCTGAGTTCACCTAATTTAGGTAATGTTAGTGATAAAAACAGTTTTTTACAGCCTTTGTTCATTTTGAAGGGTTTTCCTGCTGTTAACTAGCAGGTTAGCTATTTGGGAAGGCAGGAGGACATATGGAGTGTTTCAAAGTTGCATATCATGCATATTCATAAACCCTAACATTTTTAATAAAGGTAAAATTCTAGAGGGGCGATTTAGTCAGTTTGTGTGTGTTTAAAATCATATCAAACCATTTATTACTGAACATTTTCCAACTTGCACCTCTGAGCAACGTGGTGAGAATAGCAATAAAGATAAACACCAGGGGTCCCTTCACCACACTGCGGCCTCAGGCGTCGCTTGCACAACTGGGTTAATAACTTTTGGGCTGGTTAAAGTGGTAGTGAGAACGAGTGAGGTGATCTGTAACTCACACTGATGATGCATTACATCTGTTTGGTTATAATGGTTATAATGGATAACAGTAAACTGTAATGCTGTGTGACTCGGACTTGAGCTGCCTCATTTATTATAGACAATGCTGACTACCAAGAGCAGGAACACTGACTCAACAAATCCTCCTCCTCTCATTTCACCTGGCTCAGTCTGACCTGATTTTTAAAATACAAGCATACCAACTCATGTGATGATCAGTGTTGTGACACTTTGAGAAAAAATTCTAATTCATACTTAGTGAGCAACGACTAACCACAGACGTCCATGGATACCCATTAGCAGCTCAGGCCTGAATTACACTGACACACGTAAAGACATTTTTCTGGTCTGTTTTGGTCTCCCTTGATTTTGGACATATTTTTGGTCAATATTAACTTTGATGGCTTGTATAGATTCACTTACTGTGTCTCTAAAATGGACATACTATTAAAACGTTTAAATCTGGGTGAAAACTAAACATCCTACTAACTCTTGTAAAGATGTTACAATTCATTTTCAGAACACGCTGTAATTTATATAATAGGGTTGTACAGTTCTGTGTGATTAAAAAAAAAGCATAATAATTGTTATAATATTTTTAAATTATGCACTTTAAAACCATGCTTGTGTTTCTCATTGCCGTTACCAGTACACAAATAAAAATAAAAATGTTGATATTCAGGTTATTTTTGATTTAAATAAAATTGACAAAATTTTTATCTTTCATTAAATATTAACATGTATTTTTCTTTGTTTTAACAAATAAGTGATTTGGGTTTTTTGTACCAAAAACAATAGAAATAATAATAATAATATACTGAAAGTCAAATGAAATTCACAACAAACAAACTTGTAATGCCTTTTTCTATTTCATCCATCCATTTTCTGTACCGCTTATCCTACACAGAGTCACCTAGAGCCTACCCCACGGGACTCAAGGCAGGGGCCACCCTGCAAGTGGTGCCAACCACTCACAGGACACAATTGTGCACTAAACAATTTTGGAAATGCCAATCAGCCTAAATGCATGTCTTTGGACTGGGAAGGAAACCAGAGTGCCTGGAGGAAACCCCTGCGGCATGGGGAGAACATGCAAACCGTGCACACAGGGCAGAGGTGGGAATCGAACCCCCAACCCCGGAGGTGCAAGGCAAACATGCTAACCACTAAGAATGGTTAGGAGACCACAGTTGTAGAATAACTCAGATCAAACCTAAAAACAGGTTTTTAGATTTCAGATTTCATTGTATCTTCTTGATGAAAGTGCAAGTATATATATATATATATATATATATATATATATATATATATATATATATATATATATATATATATATATATATATATATATATATATATATATATGCCAAGTAAAATATTAAGAAAGCCAAAGGTCATGGTTTTAAGACAGCAATGGCCTGGAGCTTTGTCTCTTCATAATGCACATCTACACACGATATTTTAATAGTGAGACAGCGATGGACGGTGTGTTGAAATGAAACACTTGCATTAAATGACACTAATGTAGTCCCAGCATTGCTCCAATCAATGTACAACACTGTTTTCCCAACGGTTCAATGCTAATCAAGTTAGCTCACAAGGCCTCGGAGACTGTCTGCCATTAAACTATAAGACAATAAAGCAACACGCATATTCTGCCCTGATATTTGACAATGAATTATGAGGCATCGCCAACCAAGCATGTCCAAAAGCATCCTGTGGAGAACGTTCTGTCCTTCACTTAAAGAATTAATAATATATTAAAAACAAAGGCCTACAGAGTACTACCTGGATAGCCAACATTAGCTAAATTTAAATATAGTTGCTAGCTAGCTGATATGCTAATATGCACTTAAATGGATCATTTTACAGGTGTATTTCAAAATGTTTGGCTAGAATGCATGAAAAAAATGTTGGCACTATGTTATAATTTGACTATATCTTATTATTATTATTTTTTAAGAAATATGTGTAACAGAACGTGCACACTATATATGAATTCACCATCCAAAGTTTCCCTTAAAACTGCTAATTGCTGCTAGTTGCTTTTTCAGATTGAGGAAAACCAAATATAAGAGTTATTTTGAAATAATTATTTTAAATAACCAAGAAATCATCAACATTCCATAACTATGTTAACTATGCAGCTAGCAAGCTGTACAGGTTTATTAAAAAAATTAGCTAGCTATTTATAGCTACAGACTGGGAATATTGTGCAGGTTTTAACAGATAAGTTAAAATCATATGCCATGTTCTTTAGGAATTATGGTTTAATTGCATTGGATGGCATTAAGAGCGCACTATCATCTTCCAACTTTGTTAATCTTGCTTACTAAGTTCAGTATTCCTTCTCCTGCTAGTTTTGTGTCTATTATGAAAATGTTATATGTAATAAATATACATTTCTACACTCACTTACCATTGTTGGAAAGGCAACTTTTTCACTTCACTTCACATGTAAGTGTAGTTGTGTAATTGTTGATTTTGTGAATTCCACATGAGGTTTGTGAGTCAGAAATTTTAAAATGCTATAAAAAAAAAAAAAGTCACAGTGCTTCCAGGTTTGATCCTGAGATCGGGTGATTGTCTGTGTGGAGTTTCTCTGTGTGTCCCTGCGGATTTCCTCCAAATTCTCTGGTTTCCTCCCACTTCTCAAAAACCTGCCAGTGTGTCGACTGGCTAATGCTGTGTTTGAAGTGAAGTTGCAACTTGTAATTCCCTGTCTACCAGCAAAAGCCACCAAAAATGCCCCCTCAACTTGAAATTTCAACTTGGGGTAGCTGTTCCTCTTTCGGCTGCTCCCATTAGGGGTTGCCACAGTGGATTATTGGTCCGCATATTTGATTTGGCAAAGTTTTTACACTGGATGCCCTTCCTGATGCAACCCTCACCAATTTCGGCCAGGCTTGGGACCGGCACTGAGAGCGCACTGTTGCACGCAAACCCAGTGGCTGGGGTTGGTTCCCTGGCCAGGAATTAAACCAAGGCAACAGCAGTGAGAGCGTTGAGGCCTAACCACTAGACCTCCAGGGACCCAACTTGTCAACTTGCGGTAGTCTTCTTTAAACTATCAGTTCCTTCCCTGCTTATGGAGTGACGTCGAATCAACATGGCTGCGGACTCTGTGAACTGTGTAAAGTCCCCCTTCTCTACTTTTAAATTGCTTTTAAAGTGTGGTTAAAGTAACTTTTTATTTGTTCCAACAGAGCAAACAAAACACATGCTTTTGTGGAGGCGTGGAGATTTTTTTACACTTAGCACTTTGAACATCCCGAGATGGGAAATGACATTATTACAACTTGCAAATTACCGCTTACAAGGCACTGCAAAGGCAGCATAGGTTTGTATACATGGTGCCCTGCGATGGACTGGCATCCCATCCAGGGTGTATTACTGCCTCACGCAGTGTTCCTGAGATAGGCTCCAAAACTATACTGCGACCCTACACAGCAGCTACTGAAAGTGAGTGTGAAATTGCCACTAGGTGTGAATGAGGGTGTGAATGTGTATCTGCATGGCGTCCTGTGATGGACTGGCGACCCATCCAGGGTCTATTCTTGTCTCATAGTGTTCCCGGGATAGTCTCCGGATCAACAGTGACCCTGAATGAATTAATATTAAAATAAACAGGCAAACTACATGCAACATCTAAAATAAGAAAAAAATACAGTAAGAGGAGGTAGTGTTTCTGTATTAATTCACGCAATATTTGGATGTTTGTATGGATTGCCATGTTTAATCAGGCTAATTTCCCAGAATGTTGTGCTTCTGCAACCTTAAAACATTTATAAAGTTCTATACGTTTGGAGATGTCGCAACATGCCATATACTATTTATCTTCCAAAACTAAACCAAAATACACAAAAATACAAAGAGTCTGCACAGAAAATAGATCAATCCCCAAACCCGAGTCAAAATGGCAACGAATGCAATCTCAGTGCGCATGCGCATCATTCTCATTTCCGCTGATTCGCGAATCCGCTCTCGCGTTGTTTGGTCTTTCCGACTCGCCGTAGTTGTAGCAGCTGCGCTACAGAGGAGGGAGTTTTGTTTGGTTTTGTTTTGTGGTGTTTGGATCAGAGTAACTTTAATGCTTTATCTTATATTCAGAAATGGCTCAAAACGTCCAGAACGTGACTCTGTCTCTGACATTACCCATATCTTGTCAGATTTGCCTGGGAAAGGTAACGTTTATTAAATAAGATCTTATTAAATATAATTAAAAAACACGTTAGTTAGCCAGCTTATTTCCTGTTTAATTCCGATTCTGTTTACTTTTGAAGACTACTACCATTTACTTTATATTTCTAAATTTATATATATATATATATATATATATATATATATATATATATATATATATATATATATATATATATATATATATATGTGTGTGTGTGTGTGTGTGTGTGTGTGTGTGTGTGTATGTATGTATATAGGTTGAATTGAATTTGGTTAGCGCAAACTGTTTCTGTTAAATGTAAAAAGTTCTGAATTATCTGTGATAATAGATCTGAATTAACGCTAAAAGATTTTTAATATTGTTTTAAGATTTTAATATTGTTTGTAATATCTCGGATGTACCGAAAATAATTGGCATGTCTGCACTGACTTAATGATAGTTGATTTATTTTACTTTATTTGTTTGTTTGTTTGTTTGTTAGTTTGTTTGTTCCAGTTTAATCATGCTTAACAGTACATATGTTATATGTATTCACGGTACAAATCTCCACTGAAGCGCCTGTATTTTTATATTTATGTGTATTTCCGTATTTAATATTAAATATCAGTATGAAAATATATTTAGCTACATTGTTTCCTAATTCTGAATTAATGTCCTGGTGTTGACAAATTGCTCTACCGGTTCAGTTTCTGCGCATGCGCACTTCACTTCTGCACGTCTTAGATTCCTACTTCTTCATATATTTTAATGGAGACATTTACTGATAAGGTCACAGTAATATAGTAGACAAAATAGCACAAAATAGCACAAAATACTGACCTAAAAATGCTTGGGTAGGAGAGTCATTCTCAGAATATGGCGACAAACCTGTCTCTTAACTTATTGGTCATGACATAATTTAAAAATGTTCAAAAAGCCCCACAATAACAGACTTGATTGGATAACTTCAAAGGTTCCTAAAGCAATAAAAATGGTTTCATGGAAAAATAATTTGTCCCACAAGCCAGTTGAGTTGTACTACTTTAGAGTACTTTAGAGTACTTTAGAGAATTCCTTATTAATTTTAATATTCCTTATTAATTTTAATATCATATGCTGAACAAAAGTATGAGGTCTGTCAAATTATAAATTGTAATTGTAAATTAGCTGTATAAAATAGGTTTTTAATAATATAAATTATTTAAAGGTGCAATATTAGATTTTTTTTTTTATTCATTACTTGTACAAATAAGATATAGCGTGGCGGGAAAGGAAAAAAAACAATGGATAAAGCTGTGGCTTTAGAAAATGTTTAACCACTGAGAAAAGCCGTTTGGAACTGATGTCAGGTCCTGAATGCTGGTTTGTGTTGGGAAGTGCCTCCTGTCAGTCATTTAGAGACACTGTACGGCCCACCGAAGATCCTGCAGGCAGAGCTTCGTGAACATGGGCAGGAATCATTCAAATATCGAACCCACCTAACTTAGAGACCTAATCTTGAAAATAAAAAGAGACTAATCTTACCTAATGTACCTTTAAATAGAACTTTTTTTAACTTGTATTTTGAAATGTCGAAAAGTTGTGGTTCCAGGGTCAAAGTTCAGAAGAATAAGTGGCCACACTCTATATATTATTAATTTACCATATATTTTAGATGTGTTATTAGAGTTACACCTTTCAATCTTCCTGTAAAATAATTTTTTATGAAATAAAAAAGGATTTAATAGAATAATTTATTGATTTATTGATGATTTATGTGATAAATGATGTGTGCTCTGAGTGCCACATTAAAGGTCAAGAATACTGGTTATTCATTCAAAAAGGATTTCACTATAGTCACAATTTCCTTTATATAGAATAATGAAAACATCATTGTTTTTTTTCCTGGTCAGAAAGTCACCATATTCTGAGAATGTGCCTGGACAGTTTTAGCACTATCCATATATGCATTATGTCCCTGACCACATCCTCTCTATCCTGTAAGCCCTCATCTTACTGACCTTTTGTCTTGTCCCGTGTGCGCAGGTCCGTAAGCCGATGATCTGCTGTAACCACCATGTGTTCTGTGCAGCCTGCATTGAGCTTTGGCTTCAGAAGTGCAGTCAGTGTCCCACCTGCAGAGTTCCCATCACACCTGAAAATCCGTGCCGAGAAATTATCGGTAAGAGTCAGGAGCCTGTATTGATGTTCAGATACTCAGTGTTTATTTGAGTGTTGAGGAGTGTTATCACCCTCAGACACATTTAGAGACTAAACATAAACCTGTTATGAAGAATAAGAAATATGAGCCAACTAAATCTGACTATTGAACTATTGGCACATTAGGCAAATATACACCATCATATTTATTTATCAGAACAATTAGAACCTAAACTAGTTGCACTGTGTTAGACTGCAGATTCAAAATATTTTGTATCTTGTGAACAGAACATTTCCTAGTTTTATTGTAAATTGCAGTTCAATTCAAATTGACACAAGCCAGCTGACATACACTAGTATTATAAAATAATAACTATGACAGCTGTAATGACATTAATAATAGTAGCTGATAGTGATCACCTTCAATCATTAAAAATAATGATGATGTATAGAATTGCAGACACCTGGACTCTACATCCCTGTAGTTTCACAAAAAAACACCCCGAGAATCATGGATCTGTATCCCTGCTGCATAATGTTAGCCACATAACACTTTTCAGTTCCTAATCCTAGTTTGTCGTCATATCAATACATCATCACCATTTAAATATACTGCTCAAAAAAATAAGGGAACACTTAATCATTACAGTACAGTATGACGAAGGCATTGATGCCATTGACTGGCCCTCACGTTCCCCAGACCTGAATCCACTTGAGAACCTCTGGGACGTTATGTATCGGAGCATCCGAAGCCACCAAGTAGCACCACAGACTGTCCAGGAGCTCACTGATGCCCTGATCCGGGTCTGGGAGGAGATCCCCCAGGACACCATCTGCCATCTCATCAGGAGCATGCCCAAACGTTGTCGGGAGTGCATACGGGCACGTGGGGGCCATACACATTACTGACTTACATTATGAGTTACATTAATTTCAGTTTTTTACTTTGATTTTCAGTGTGATTTTGAATCCAGCCCTAAATGTGCTGATGACTTTGGATTCCTTTGACCATTGTGACATCATTTTGTTCTCAACAAATTACACAATGTATACAAGTGAAGATTTTCAACTTGAATATTTCGTTCATCGAGATCCAATGTGTGATTTAAGTGTTCCCTTAATTTTTTTGAGCAGTGTATATCTAATAATATTTCCGTTCAAAACAAAGAGAAACCCAGGGCTCAATTTAGAGGTCTTATGAAGAAATCCCCACATTGTACTGGACACTGTTGTGTCATTTTACTTATGCTTTGCATTGTTTAAATTGATTAGATATCTGAAGCTGTGCACATGTATTTTTCACCTCTTTAAGTCTCTGACTCATGCTGTTGGTGATAACAGGAGCTACAAACGAGAGCGAGTCCAGGGAAAGCCACTCGGTCAGGAGGCATCTGAGGAAGACGCGAGGGGAATTACTGCTGCGAGAATATGAGGTCAGATCTGTGTGTTCATACGTGTAGTATGTAAGGAATAAAACATTGCCGTTCAAGGAAAATAATCAATGACAGGGTAGTGTGATGCAGCCAGACATGAAGAGAAGCTACTGTAACTATTTTCCTATAACTGCGTGTGCTGAAGTTGTTTGTTCCTCTTACACCATAGCAATTTTCCAGTGATTATGATTTTTATTAATTATAGAATGACACGTCATACTTTTTTTTCAGTTATGGTCACATTTATTGTTATGGGACGTCTAAAAAAAAAAAATAAAAAAATAAACAATTTCCTGATACCAAAATTATAACAGCCTCTGTTTATCTCTCTATTGAAGTTAATAAAACAAAAAATAACGCAGCTTGTCATGTTACCGAGAAAGCAGAAACGCCTCTGAAGACTGTCCCATAGTGGAAAACTGGAGCCTCCTTCCATGAAAAAGATTACAAAACATTTCACAAAATTAATTATTGTACATTTTTCTTTTGTAAATAATGGCATTTTTTTTAAACTCCATTTATTATTAGTCTTAGATTATGTGGCACATCCAGTATACAGGTCTCTATGAATGAGCTGTTACTACAGCAACGATAACGCGTTAGAATGAGCACATTAATATAAGCCTGTGATTTGTAGCTGTATTGCAGTCAGAGCTGCTGTTATAGAAAATGAATCAACACCTCCTGTCCAATCTGTGGTGTAAGCTACTTTAATTTCTACATACGCATGTTATAGGACAGCATTTGTAGAAATGTTTAGCTTCAGTCATTAGCAAACAGATTATGCTGTATACAATAAAGCCGGAGTTTCATGTTTATTATTGAGATGTTGTGTCTCTGAGGGTTTCATTGTTCCAGGATGAACTGGAGACTCTGCTGAAGGAGAACGAAGAGCTGAAGAGCAGAAGCATGAGTCTGGAGTCACAGCTGAAGGCCTCACTGAAGCCTGCTGCCACTCTGATTTCTCCTAGCAACACTCCGCCTGACTCCGCCCTCCTGGAGGAAACAGCCAATAAGCTGCGAGCTGCCACTGAGCTCTATCAGAAAGTGCAAGAGGACATGGACAAGCTGAGAGACGTACGATTTCCGTCCACTGTCCCTCCATTCAAGTCCACTACTTCTGTCTGTTTCTTTCTTTCTTTCATTCTTTCTCTCTCTCTCTCTCCCTCCCTCCCTCAATATCTCTTCCACCCTGAACATTTACACCTTTATCACAGCTTTTAAGGGTTAACATCTCTGACTTCCTTTTGTTTGTTTGTGTTTTTTTTTTCTCTTTCCCTTTCTTTGTTTTTTTACTTTTAGGTTTCGGTTTTTTTAAATATATATTTTTGTGTGTGTGTTTTTTTTTTTTTTGGATGAAATTTTTGGAAACTGCTAGCTGATGTCATAGGTCTTTCTTTCTCTCTCTTGACTTCAAATATGAACATTTACACCTTTACCACAGCTTTTGAGGGCTACCTTATTCTTCTTTTGTTAGATTTTGTTCTTTTTTTAATTATTTTTTTTTCTCATTCTCATTCTTTCATCTTTATTTTCCCCCTCATTTTTATATTTTTTTCTTTTATTTCCTAATTCTTTCTTTCATCTCTTATTTAAAAACTCTCTGAAATCTTTCTTTCTTTCTTTTCTTCATTTTTCCTCATTCTTTTTCTTACTTTTTATTTTTCATTATTTTTCTTTCTTTCTTTCTCCTTTTAAAATATTTTTTTCTTCTATTTCTTCCTTCTTTCCTTTGTTCTTATTTAAAACTTGATCTGTTACCCTGTGGCTGTCAGCAGTGTGTGAGTGCAGCATTACCTTCTGGAAGTGCACTATAGTTAGCCGTGTGTGTTTGCAGTGTGTGAACTGGGCCTGACCCTGTCTCTGTGGAAAATGGCCGCTCTTACTCGCGTCTCTGAGGCCTGCGCTCTCTCTCAGCTCCTGAGCTGCTTAATCAAAAGGCCACTGGTCTGAAGGCAAACTCTCATGTTTTTCCCCCCTTAGGCAAACAAGACTCTGCGCTCCCAGAACGTCGACCTTGTCCAGGAAAACCTGCGCCTGAGAGCCGAGGTGGAGAGCAGATCTCCTCAGAAGTAAGCACTAGCTCACTACCACTAGCTCATTCAGTGTGTAACACAGTGACTTCTGTTACACACACACATCAACAACCCCACTCACGATTCATTGTGTTTAATCCCAGCACATGCTAATGTTTATTACTCGCATCCCAAAAACGTGTAAGCTTTCATCACTTTACACTAACATGATGTATTATTGTGTGTTTTAAAATGGTGATTCCATTAAAGCTATGCATCAGTAATGTTCACTTCTCTGAGTGCAGATACACTCTCATTCTCTCACACACTCACTCGCTCTCTCACTCAGACTCACTCTCTCAGTCTCATTCTCACACACACTCTCACTCAGACTCACTCTTTCTCTCTCACTCACTCAGACTCACTCTCTCACTCGCACACCCTCACACAGTCTCACACTCTCTCACACACACTCTCACTCAGTCTCACACTCTCTCATGCTCATTCTCACACTCTCTCACTCTCACTCAGTCTCACACTCTCTCATGCTCATTCTCACACTCTCTCACTCTCACTCAGTCTCACACTCTCTCACGCTCATTCTCACACTCTCTCACTCTCACTCAGTCTCACACTCTCTCACACAAACTCTCACTCAGTCTCACACTCTCTCACGCTCATTCTCACACTCTCTCACTCTCACCCAGTCTCACACTCTCTCGCGCTCATTCTCACACTCTCTCACTCTCACTCAGTCTCACACTCTCTCGCGCTCATTCTCACACTCTCTCACTCTCACTCAGTCTCACTCTTTCTCTCTCACTCACTCTCTCACTCGCACACTCTCACACAGTCTCACACTCTCTCACTCTCACTTTCACTCAGACTCACTCTCTCACACACACTCTCACTCAGTCTCACACTCTCTCACGCTCACTTTTACTCAGACTCACTCTCTCACACTCTTTCATTCTCTCTCAGACTCACTCTTTCAGTCTCACACTCAATTCAATTCAATAAGCACTTTTTTAGTGCAATAAGTCTTGCACTCACTCAGTCACTCTCTCACTATCTCTCACTCAGTCCCACTGTTTCATACTCATACACACTCACTCACTCTCATCCTCTCTCTCTCTCTCTCTCTCTCTTTCTCTTTCTCTCTCACACACACACTTTCACACTCACTCTCTCACTCTGTCTGCTAATGTTTATTCTGTCTCTTTCCTTCCTTCCTTCCTTCCTTCCTTCTTTCCTTCCTTAATTGATTCTTTATTAATTCTTTTCTTTCTCTTCCTTTCCATTCCATTTGTTTACTTTATTTCTTGCTATTTTCCTCCCTCCCTCCCTCTCTCCCTCCATCAATCATTATTCCTATAGCTATTAATTATTTTTTCTTTCACATTCCCTTTCTTTCCTTCTTTAGTTCATTGTCAATTCTTGCTCTTTCTTACTTTCACATTCCATTATTTTTCTTTCATTCTTTTTAAAAAATTTTTCCTCCTGACTCAGGTTTGGCAGATATACTGTAGCAGCGTTGGAGGCTAAGATCTCACAGTACGAGCGAGAGATGACTCAGCTGAAGAAGGCTCTGGAGCGAAGCGATGCGTATATTGAGGAGCTGGAGTCCCAAGTGTCGAAACGCCAGAGTGGGCCTCCATCACAGAGCACTTCCTCTGAGCAGGGGCAGGACGGAGCTGTAGACGGTAGGAGCTCGAAGCTGGACAATGCATCTGTGGATCCTTCAGACAGTCATGGCTTCCTGCACATTCCTCCCTCTGATGAAGCTTCAGGGTCTCAGAAGGACACGATGGTGAGCTTTGCCATGCCCTCCACTCCTCCTACTCCCTCCTCGGCCCTTGGTCGTTTAAGTCTGAAAAGCCCTGTGGTGCGGAGCGAGAAAAAGCCCGGCTGTAACCGCCTCCCATATCTGAGGAGGCTCAGCTTTGATGACTGTGGCAGCTCAAGCAGCTTCACAGCATTTTCCTCAGTGGAACACACTTCTCCTAAAGTCAGCAACAATCTATCAGAGCAGAAAACCTCAGTAAACTTAGCCAGTCAGAGTGTGTGGAGCAGGTGGGAGGGGCCTAGTTCCAGTGCTTTCCACAGTGCAAGGGAAAACGAACAGAACGTCAGTGAGGGCGTCTCCTTAGCAGAAGAAGCTCGTATGGATGCAGCGTTCCTTGACATCGTCTCTGAGCTTGACTCCATGATGGCCGAAGGGGAAAACTCTCGCTCTCGCACACATCGGCCTCCGCCTGACTTTGATGCCGCATTGTTATCAGATCTGGTCGTCCATGTTGATCCTGAATCAGCCAGAGAGCAGCAGCACAGTGCTGCAGATGTATCAGAGACCTTCGGTGAATCTGTGAAGCGGAAATGTCCCATTAGCTTAGCAACGTCCAGTCCCTCCAAACTGTCCAGGATTAAATAGTTTCACATCACTTTTTTATAAAGTTCCCTCCAATCTGGAAAACATGACTTGGTATTCATGTATGAACATGCCAGAGATTTTGTTAGCCAGCTAGCACAGATGAGCTAACATGACAGGATTTCTGTCAGATTCATAATCTTAACACTCTTCTAACTGGTCAATATAAACTAAACTGACACAATTTATTAGAAATATTCTTAATCTTCAGTATGCTAACCTACCAGGATTTCTGAGAGGATTCTTTTTAAAGTCAAATGCATAAATGTTCATAATCATCAATGCCAATGCTAGTTGGCCAGCAAACATGAGATCTAGATCTTAGATCTGGAAACATTTAGTCAGACTGATACTTTATAAATATTTCCTACTTTCACAGAATGAGGTAATTTGACATTGACTAGCAGACGACCAATCACAGACTTTTCCCCACCTAGCTCATCATCAACCATGCAAGATCATCTAGTCTTCTTACCACTAAGTGCTTCAAATCAAACTCTTTAATAACTTTTAAAGGTGGGATTCTGGGAACCTTTTTTTCAGTCCAGTGACTGTCTTACACTGAATTGCTCATTGTGTTCTCCTAGAAGTGTCTATATGTGTTAGAGCAAATAGCCAATCAGATTGCAGCCTTCAGTATTCTGAAGCATGTGGTCAGAAAAGTGTACAAAAGACCTGAGCTCTGTATCCAGTGGGCAGAACCTCTGAGGCTGAGATTAGGGTCAGTTTAGGGTTTATAGTGCAGTTATTTTCATTTTTAGGTTATTTTATTTGCTTCTCTTTTTTTAAATTAATGTTATACTTTGTTTTTTAAGTTACCTCAAGATACTCTTATACCAGTGCCTGACTCTACTGTGTGTCAGGTAACAAGTATCTGATTAAATCTATTTATTTCCTCCTGTTCATTTGTTAATTTTTTTTTTTGTATATTTTTGGGCTGTATTATCCACCCCTAATGGCAGCTATGTTCATGTTAAATAATGAGAGTTCTTGGTCTTAACCCTCAAGTACTACAGTAGACCAGGCCACCATGTTGTAAATGATTTTTCGGCTATATCTTTTTTTTTAACGAACTGTGGAAGTTCTCTGTCATTACACCTTAAGATGTTTTGAAATCATCCACTGTCAAAGTTTATACTTGTACCAAATAAAATGTTTGAAGACACAATTTGAGTATCTAATATCATTTTCTATGACTTTTATTCAAATCAACTCTAAGACATGGACAGGCTCAGTGTTATTGGATTCCAAGTTGCCCCTGACAACAAGTTTTTTGCAAATCAGCAACCACGTTTTTACATAATTTAAAGCAAAAGTGATGTTACATTTTCAATTAAAGAACGTGTTGTAAAGGTATGTTGTATAGTCTAAACCAGGCAGTAATGCTGTCTCTGGATGACGCCATGGCGAATGGTTTCACTGTGAAAACAAAACGACAGATATTTTTCACGACATCATTGACAACAAAGTCTCTCCTGATTGAAAACCATTAAACATTCCCTTATATTAATAATTTATTTAGAGATAGCAAAATACCACTTTTTCCTTTTCCGATACTGATACTGAACCGATACTGATACTGCGTATTAGCCGATTATTTTTTTTTTAATTAAAAAGTACTAAGCTTTAAAATGATTTTTTTTTTAAACTGAAGAGCTTAAAAAAATACAGGAAAATATTCATAGCTAAAAACATGACTTTCAATGGCAACTTTCACTTAAAAACCACTTGCACTGCAAATATAGTATAAATATAATAAAGATAAATCTCAGTAAACAAATACAATCAAGTCTTTTTATATATAAACACTTACAATAATTCCGAATCCAATTCCAATCTTGTCCATTTGTTAAAGGATTGGAACAAGTTTTTTTTTCTCTCTCTTTTTTTCTTCTTTTTATCTGAGCTACCATTCTTTGTTGCTTTTGGGCTCAGTACTGATCCTGGGTATCGGCTTGTTGCCATCTCTACTTTTATTATGAAATTGCAGCATGTTAGTACATAATACCAAAATTACTTAATTTATGAATTACTTTAGGTGTTAAAAAGTAGCCACGTTGTCAGCCTGATGCTTTTATAAAAGTTCTCTGGTTCTAAGCCATCACTGATGCATAGAGTTGGGTAGATTAAGGCTAAGATCTTTGAGAACCACTCGTCAGCTAAACAAAGTGATCCAATATCCAGCACGCCAGCAAACTGTACATAGCCCTGTTTATTTTGTGAGCAACTTTGTATTTGATAAAAAGTCTGAGAGTGGGATGAGTAGAAAACAAAATAAATCATACAATATTAGAACTTGAGTGTACGGGGAAAAAAACAGTACACTGTATACATACATTTCTGCCTTAAATTTTAGGATGCATGGTCTTAATAATGTAAACTCCATTTTGGTTGGTATATAAAATACATTTCAGTGTCTGGTTTATATTCTTTAGATTTACAGTGTGTACATTTTAGAGAATAAAATTAGTAGAAGAATAGTAAATTCCTGTGATTTATAGATGTGACATTTGGACATGTATTGCTCAGCATTAGTGTGACAGTGCGTGTGTGTCTGATTGTGTGATTTTTCAGGGTGATCCAGACCCATATTCAACAGTAAAATATTCATGACCACGTTAAAGGTGCAGTGCCTTGCATAAATATTCACCCCCTTGAACTTTTGCTACATTTTGTAATGTTACAACCTGGAACTGAAATTGGGATTATACACACACCAGCCACTTCATAAGGAGCACCTGCTCATTCATGCAATTATCCAATGAGCCAATCATGTGGCAGCAGCAGTGCATAAAATCATGCAGATACAGGTCAAGAGCTTCAGTTCCTCTTTACATCAAACATCAGAATGAGGAAACTATGTGATCTCAATGACTTTGGCCATGGCATGGTTGTTAATGGAGACATTGGGTATTGAGTTTTTTAGTCTCTAGAGTTTACACAGAATGGTACATGAAACAAAAAACAACCACCGTGCAGCAGTTCTGTGGGTGGAAACACCTTGTTGATAAGAGAGGTCAGAGAAGAAAGGCCAGACTGGTTTGAGCTGACAGAAAGGCTACAGTAACTCAAATAACCAGTCTTTACAACTGTGGTGAGCAGAAAAGCATCTCAGAATGCACAATATGTCGAACCTTTAGGCAGATGGGCTACAGCAGCAGAAGACCACATTGTTTTCCACTCCCATTAGAGCGAGAGAACAGGAATCTGAGGCTACAGTGGGCACAAGTTCAAGGAGGGCATTAATCAGAGAAGCAACCAAGAGGCAACCAAGGGTAATGGCTGGAGAGATCCACTGTTCAGATGGGATAAGCTGTTCACTAGACAATTATTGAAAAAGAGCCATATGGAATTCTGTTTGGAGTGACTGAGAGACTGTAGACATGTAACAAAGGGTTCTCTGGTCTCGTGAGATCAAAACTGAACTTTTTGGCTATTTAATTCCAGATTGTAACACAACAAGATAGTGTAAGTTCAAAGGAAACAAATACTTATGCAACATTATCTAGACGTTTTTATATGGACGTCTAGAGTTTCCGTGAAATGTAAAGTCTTTTGGAGAAAGTATACAGTAATGAACAAGGGGAACAGCAGAACTGCGTACTCAGGACCCCTAGGTGGAGGCCATTAAGAGGCTTGGACTAGAACCTTTACATTTTCAGCAGATGGCTGAATTAAAAACAGGACAGAGTAAAAAATATGTACTAGCTGTAGTTCCTGAGGATTGAAAAATCACTGCTCTTAAGCAAATGAATGAAAATTAATTGACGCTTCATTTCACAAACACGCCACGGTCTGTCTATTAAACTTTCATGCAATGATTGGAGGTTGGTGAAATATACATGATATGGTTACATTTGCATAATAAATCAAGCTGGTAAATGACAGCGACCATGCAGGCTTTTGGCAGAAGCTCTTAAAAGCAGCGAAACTAGTGTACCATGACCAATAATGCGAATGTTATTTATTTTAGTAGCCATTACTACTGGACTCCTGAATAAAAGCTCATCATAATTAACCTGTCAGTTTATGAATCTGGGATTATTTGTCATGTGAAAACAGACATTAACAAACATTTGGTAATGGGAAAAATGAGGATTTACAGATTTAGATACAGTTTTGAAGGTGATAAATCATATGACAATTATGCTGTTAGCCTACATTGCTAACATCTATTGGTTTTTGTGCAATAATGTGGTTTTAGCTGTAGCAGAACCAGGTCACAAACCACTAGTTAGCTAGCCTTAAGTGGCCTAAACATCAGCATTTAAAAATTATATTTATATTGTTGTAATAAACAATGGCACATAAACATTAATGTTCTTAATATGTGTCCAAATTTACAAGTAAATCTGTCAGATTTCACAAGAACTTAATAAAAAATATATAAAACAAGTGTTATTTTAATGCTAGCACAATGCTACCACTGATGGAAAAAATGGTCACAGAAAGACAGTAAAATAAATAAAAATAATAAAAATAAGAACATCAGGGGAAAAGGTGGTTTTTGAAGGTCAGTAAATTGTAAATACTACAAAAATATTAACAATTATTTATGATAATAAGTAATAGTTATGAATAATTCTGTGTACTGATTTTCCTTCATCAGAAAGCTAGACATCCTGCTATTGTTTACAATCTCAAGACACAAGGCGAGATCTTGCTGGAGGAGATTGAAACCAGAATTTAGAAAATTTGGGCTTCAACGTTGATACACTATAATTATAAAATAGAACAGTTTATTTAGTTATACCATTTATGAATATAAAATAGATATGGTAACATAATAACAAGAATATGACAAGAAGAGTAGATCTGATCTAATTAACTGACGTACAGTTCTATATATTTTGGTCTGTTTATTCCACTACAAAGATAAATGAATGGTATTAATGGGCATTTTTGAAAAAGGAAAAAGGCCTACAAAATGCAACGCTAAAGATTAAACACATATACAGAGTGCCTTTTAAACCAGCTGTGTTTTGTTACACCTGATCTATAATGCTTTATAACCATACCATCAGATATACGCTTTCTTTTTTTAAACTGCATTTGTGCGAGTAAAAAATGGTAGGCGACTCTGTCATACCTCTCTTACTGATTACTTGACTAAATAAGGAATACATGTTCCAAACAAAGTGATATATAGCACACAGTATGCACAGATTTACATTAATTATGATGAAAAACCATTATTAATTATTCTGTGTGTGAATTTTACTTCAAAACTAGACTTCATTTTATCATATTACCAGTCACTACAGCAAACTATAGCTACCCTATACAACATCATTTCAAAATCTTTATATTATAATAAACAGTGATGTTATAGCTACAGGCAACATTTTACAAGGATTATAAAATGTACAGATTTGAATGGTAGGCTAAACTGATAGATAGACCATTTTAATTCCAAAACCTTGCACACGATCACATGTGAAAAAAATGATCACATGTTAAAGGTATGTCATTTTTTGAAAGTGTAGCTAAACTTTTCAGCTTTACAGTTATCTGATTTTAAATAAATAATATATAAGCCTATTTCTGTGTCTGGTCTTAGTGAAAATTTGGTTTACAACCTGTTAGCACAATTGTATGAAAATCACTCACTGCTGCTGAGGATGGCTCCACATGGACAGCCTAAAGATCACCAGGAGATAACTTTGGATGGTACCACATAAAGATGGCTGTGGATTTTCTTTCCTTAGGACTGCAATCACTAAGAACAGTTTGCACTCAAGTCTCCACCATTGACCAGTTGATAATTCCAGTTTGATATGACAGACTTCAAGTTAGACTATAATGAATTCGGAAAAAGACTCTGATGCTCATACTCAAGTCCCTGTTTACACATTTAACACTTTCTGACTATATAGTATAGAGTTAAAGAAAGAGAAATGATTTACTATCACACCATCTGTTGTTATGCAGATGAGGATGGGCTCTCTTTTGATTCTGGTTCCTCTCAAGTTTTCTTCCTCATGTCATCTCAGGGAGTTTTTCCTTGCCACCATCACCCCTGCCTTGCTCATTAGAGATAAATTTATAAATTTAAAAATTATATCTGGATTACTGTAAAGCTGCTTTGTCACAATGTCCATTGTTAAAAGCACTATACAAATAAAATTGAAATGAATTGAATTTTCTGCCCATAAAATTAAGGCATGAGCTTAAAAAATGACATTGATAGTAACAAATTTCAATAAATAATGGTGGTGTTATTAATACAAATGTAACTGAAAATCAACAGTAATTGCTTTAAGTTACATTGTTTAACCTAATAAAATCGGGCTATGATTGGCCTAGTTGTTTCTTCTTAAAGTTTTACAGTAAAGTTTTCTAGTTTAGACAGTATAGTTTAACTCTCCTGTCTGGATGTGCCACTGCGATGGACTTTAAAGCAGTTATCTGATTGTAAATCTCCTGCCTAGATGTAGCCATATTTTATGCCGTTTCTTAGTTGAAGAAAAAAAAAAAAAAAAGGTTTACAACCACTTTACTCCCACAATGTTAAGAAGGACTCAGTGTAGGACCAGATTTAAGCCTTGCTGCTGCAAACGACAGCTGAAATAATAATAATAATAATAATAATAATAATAATAATAATAAAACATTCGGATCAACTTAATTTGATATATAATATCAAATACAAATGTAGCTAAAAACAGAAAAAAAATGTTAATTTTTAAATTAACAACAATAAAAAAAAATTATGCTGTAATTAGTATTATTCCCCTCCTTTTTCATTTGATCCATTTTTCATGTGTAACACGTCACAACTCAATATATATATATATATATATATATATATATATATATATATATATATATATATATATATATATCCAGACTTTCTTCCCCCTCCGCTGGTATTTTACGACTTTGTAGCGCTCGTAACTCGTATTTACGGTAATTCCGACAGCAGTAGATTTAGCTCGGCAGAGCGCGCGGGCTTTGGTCATAGTCATAGCCTCAGGCAGTGGCCGCTCGAAGTCTCGCGAGAGAACGCGAGCTCTTACTGGACGAGATTTTGAGAGGGGACTCAGGTGTAAGAGCGCAGCGCAGCGCGTGCAGGGAGACAGATAAGCGCCACCGAGACACTGCAAGGCATCTCCTCTCTGCACCGGGCTCTCAGATCTCCTAAACTTCACACTACCGCGACCTGAGACTGCACAACACACACACACATACACACACACACACACACAGACACACACACACAGACACACACACACAAACAAACACCGCAGCCCTGGACCTGGAGCAGCATCGTCCACTTTATTTACATCTTTATTTATTTATGTTCTCTTAGCCTGCATTAGTTTTTATTCAAATTATTATTATTTTTGTTTATTTATTTCTTCTCCTCTGCTGTGCACTTTATTTTTTTCGACGAAGCGGGACGCTTTTGCAGAAAAACAAAACAGAAACACCATGATGTCCATGAACAGCAAACAGCCTCATTTCGCCATGCACCCGAGTTTACCCGAGCACAAATACACCACTTTACACTCGAGCTCGGAAGCGATCCGGAGAGCGTGTCTGCAAACTCCACAGGTAAAAAAAATCACCTACCAAGTTCTCTCTTTTTATTTCTGAAGAGATGAAATGTTGCAGTGAACATACTGTATTTCTGTAATGTTTGATCTTTGTGCATGCAACTGTGCATGTTATTTTGTATTTTATTTTTAGTGGAAGTATACTTATTTAAAAAAAAAAACATCGCTTTTATTGTTAGGCTTTTTGGTTTTGCAAGCTTCTAAACATAACATACTCTAAGTACTCCCAGATAGATGATCTGTTTACTAATCATTTTATAATAATGAACATTTCCTTCAAACTCTTCTCACTCTGCTGTCTCCGCTCCGTCGTGCAGCTACAGAGCAACATCTTCGCGAGCCTGGATGAGACCCTGCTGGCGCGCGCCGAGGCCCTGGCGGCCGTGGACATGGCGGTGTCGCAGGGCAAAGCGCACCCGTTCAAACCCGACGCCACGTACCACACGATGAACAGCGTGCCGTGCTCGTCCACGTCCACGGTGCCCATCGCGCCGCCGCACCACCCGCACCACCACCACCATCACCACCACCACCAGAACCTGGAACCACCGGACCTGATGGAGCACATCAGCTCGCCTTCACTCACCCTGATGAGCAGCGCGCACGAGGCCGGCGGAGGAGCGGGAGGAGGCGGCGGTGGAGGAGGTGGAGGCGGCGGAGGAGGTGGTGGAGGCGGCGGATTGATCTCCACCTCGGCGCATCCGCACTCACACATGCACGGCTTGAGCCATCTCTCGCACCAGGCCGCTATGAACATCAACTCCCCGCTCGGACACCACCACCATCCTCACCACCCTCATCCGGGGCTTTTACCCAGCCACCCCGGCAGCGCTCAGGGCGCCTCGGGCCTAATTCCCAACGGACTTCCGTCCCTGCCCGACTCGGATACGGACCCGCGCGAGCTCGAGGCGTTCGCGGAGCGCTTTAAACAACGGCGGATCAAACTCGGTGTCACTCAGGCGGACGTGGGCAGCGCCCTGGCCAACCTGAAAATCCCCGGCGTGGGCTCGCTCAGTCAGAGCACCATATGTAGGTTCGAGTCTCTAACACTATCACACAACAACATGATTGCGCTCAAGCCCATTCTCCAGGCCTGGCTGGAGGAGGCCGAGGGCGCGCAGCGCGAGAAAACGAACAAACCTGAGCTGTTTAACGGCGCCGAGAAGAAGCGCAAGCGCACGTCCATCGCAGCGCCCGAGAAGCGCTCTCTCGAGGCGTACTTCGCCGTTCAGCCGCGACCCTCCAGCGAGAAAATCGCGGCCATCGCCGAGAAACTGGACCTCAAAAAGAACGTGGTGCGCGTCTGGTTTTGCAACCAAAGACAAAAACAGAAACGGCTGAAATTTTCCGCGGCGCACTGATGATGATGATGATGATGATAGTGATAGTGATGGTGATGACAATGATGACAGTGATGATGACAGTGATGATGATGATGATGATGATGAGGAGGAGGAGGACATGTTTTGGACCAAGGGATCTACAATCGTGTTTGTAGGTCTGCTGCGACCCGGTGGGGTTTTTCATGATCAATCAGATTTATTACTTTATTATTGTGGATGAGACTTTACGTGACCCTTCTCGCGCCCTGAATTAATTTAAGATGATGATATTTATCATTTATTTATTTATATATTTATTTTCCCATGATGCTGAAGTATGCAAACTCCAGGTAATCCAGACTTGCGGAGAACACTTAATGCCTTCTTCCCCAAAAACATCGCAAGAACACAGAAATCCGGGGTTATTTATTTGCTTTTTTTAATTTACTTTTCTTTCGTTTTTTTTTTTTTTTTTAGAAACACACTTTTATTTGAAATGATGAAATAGCCATGGAAGGATTACCTCATACTCTAAACTCGTCGTCCTGTTTTAGTTCTTATCAGCTGATTTAGTTAGATAATTATATTTACGGATTATAATTTATTTCCTGGCTTGTGTGTTTGTAATCGGGAGCTTTAAAAAGTCATTTCTGATGGAAAAGCAGAGGCTAAATTTAAAAAAGAAAAAAAGAAAAAGAGAGAGAGGATACAAAATCTCTGTTTAATGGTTGAGTCTGTAATAGAGGTGGCAACCACCACTTGGATTAGTTTGTTTTTTTTTATATTGCACTGAAATACAGTATATAATTTCTTAAAATTATTATTATTATTATTATTATTATTATTATTCGAATTGGTTAGCTCTATTGAAATGCTTTTTGTATATATAAACATACAGACACCTGCTCACCATGGATTCCCATTTTTTCCTCTTTTTTTTCAAATTTATTTATTTAATTTATTAATCTGTCACTGGTATTATTTTATGATGGCTCTATAACAACTTCGCATGTGTCAGACGATCACATTTCCATCCTGATGGAGCAGAATGAAGGATAATAATAATAACAAGAAAAAAAAACTATATATAAAATTGTCTTTTTTAATTAATTAATTTATTTATTTTGAATTTGTACACTTTGGTTTGCAGTGCAAACATTCTATGCATTATTAAAGTAATACCGACTGAAGCACTACCGCATTAGAGGACCTGCTGTTAGCCTTGTGGATGGTGTCACTGTTTAATGCCACACACACACACACACACACACACACACACACACACACACACACACACTGTTCGTTTTGTCGTGTTATAATTGTCCAAAAAAAAAGAAGAGAAAGTTGTGTAAGTAGTGATTTATTTTGTGCACATATGTTTACAGACGGCGGCCAAGGTGAGTCGCGCGCGCGCTCTGCGTCCCTCTATCTTTCCACCCACCCATCCATCCATCTACTCATCCACCCATCCACCCATCCAGCCTTCAATCCATCACCTCTTCTGTTTTGTAAAGCCAAATCCACTCCGCGAGCCCATACACTTCTCAATAAATTAATGACAAATGAGAAACAACGCGACTGATTATTATTATTATTATTATTATTATTATTATTATTATTATTATTATTATTATAAATGTTGTTGTGTGTCCACCAGGTACAATCCTCCTAATGTCAGTTACATCTATACAAATCCATATATAAAAGTTTTTTTTGCATCAAACAGACATAGTACTTTGTAATAATAATATTAATAATTCACTGTTAATAATTAAAACCTGGATGCATAAGTTGAACGCTTTTGTCGTCCAGCTGTTGAGTTTCAGCAGACAAGTCTATCAAGATGCATTACTGAAGGTTCTGAGTTCAAATCCCAGCACTGCCAGAAAGCCACTCTTATTATTATTATTATTATTATTATTATTAACTCCCCTGTAAGTCCATTTGAATGAAAAGGTAAATATGGTAAATACGTTTTAATAATACTGATAAATAGACAAATTAGGAGAGGAAAGGAGGAAACATTACATTCGCTTTTTTCCCCCAAATTTCAAAGCAAAAACCTAAAAAAAAAATCTCCAGGATCTTACGAGGCTAATTCAAAATAAATAGTTCACAGCTGAGAGCACGAATCGGTTCTATTATTATTATTATCATTATTATTATTATTATTATTATTATTATTATTGATTAGATGGAGAAATGGGAGGACTTCTGATCAGAAGGTTGAGAGTTCAAACCCCAGCACCACCAAGCTGCTACTGCTGGGCCCTTGAGCAAGGCCCTTAACCCTCAACTGCTCAGTTGTATAAATGAGATAATTGTAAGTCGCTCTGAATAACGGCGTCCGCCAAATGCCGTAAATATAAATGTAAATTTTTGGTATTAGCTCTAACAACTGAAGCAGCAGTTCTACTACTATTACTACTACTACTACTAATAACAATAGGTAAGCGTTAAACAGCTGTGTAAGCTGTCGATTCTACCTTCTACATTAAATGTGAATACCCCTGATATACCGCTTTTTTTATAAATAATTCATGCTCTGAGATTTGGAAATTAATAAAGCGAACACAAAGAGGCGCTAATTAAAAAGCTGAGTAATTATTATAATTATGATTACACTCGGCCTAATGGGATGTTACAGCATGTCAGACAAAGTGGCATTAAAGAGGAGCGTAAAAAGACACCGCGACCTCTCACTCAGTACAGTCTGCCCTAATGTGCTGCTGGTGTACATGCACAGCTCAGCCCTTAATGCAAATTCATAACAAATACTAATTCATAACAAATACCAAAACAAAAATACTAAAAAAAAACAACAACTAACAAATACTAAGACAAAAGTCTTTTTTTAAGTTCATTCAAAAATATTATCCTTGTTATAAATACTATGTTTAAAATATTTTACTATTTATTTCAGCCTGAGGTTTAGCCCATGTTAGTTATTGTCGGGGATACATTAAAATAAAACCATTTTAATTACAGCTATAACATTATTATTAATTGCGGCTTCCGGAATTAGAAAGAGACTGAGTGAGAAATTCAATCTAGGATTAAAATTAAAGCTAAAATCCCAACAAATCTATAACAGTTGTAATTCTCCTCATCTGGCTGCTGGAAATGATTTTTGGAGATGCGGTGAAATCGCAGTTAACTTCCAGCACGCGCTGTTCTGCAGCTTTGTGGCCGCCTTACAGAGGAAAAAAAGAAAAAAGAAAATAAATGTTAAATGTAAGTGATGCAATATTAATCACGGGCGCTGATATAAAATGCAATATTTCAAGGAGCTGAAGGGCTTTTATTCGGAGCAGAGCAGCAGCGCCGGAGAGCAAAGAAAACGACAGGAAGAAGGAGAGAAAAAGGAGAAATAAAGAGGCGGTTATTGTGCGCGTTTGGCTTTCGGCGACGTGAAAAAGCGAGCTGCAGTGTGAGTAAGCACTTTTACTTTTATTTATCTCTAGCAAAAATGATCCGAATCATTTCAGTCTTGGAAATCTAAACGAAAATGTATTTATTTGGGGTTTTTTTGTTTAACATCTAGCTTTTATAAATGTTCTTGATGATTTGTATTTAGGTTGGATTTCTAAAACTGTTTAAAGAATGATGTTAGGAATTTTTGTGAAGTGACAGAAAGCTGAAAAGGAAAACGCGGGACACTATATAACCTACTGTACATATGACACATTATTCTAATAATATAATTTTGATTGTATAGCTAAGACAGTATTTGCCTTTATTTTGTATATATTTTTGGAGCTGAAGCTTTTCTCCCAAACTGTGCAGCTCCAGAAGCTGAGGATAAACCCAGGATTTCCCCCTGAACTTGGCTTTTAATCTTCTCCCTTTTGCTTTCATTTCTAAAGCTTGTTTTGCTTGCAGTGCAGTGTTTCAGCTCTTTATTTTGTTCATTATGGAGAGCTCCACATCCCACAGACAGCTCTGCTAGCTCTGCTGTCTGTCTGCTCGCTGTGTGCTCGGAGTGTGTGATGGCAGTAAAATCCCTCTGATTTACCCCCCGATTTGCCCCTGGCCGGAGGGGAGCCCTCGGCTACCCCAGCTGCTCCACCAGCCATATGGAGCTATTCATCATGGAGCTATTAATCAGCAGATTTACATCAACACCGACTCAGCAACAATAAAAACCTTTCATAAAGTTCAAAACCAGGAGAGACCAGATCCTTTAATAATAATAATAATAATAATAATAATAATAGCTCTGTCATGGGTTTATCTCTTCCTAACTTGTGCTGAGGACGCTTTCCCCCCATACTGTATAATAAATTGCTTGACATGACGCTTTCCCAAAAATTATCACAGATAAAAGGCACAGAAGCGCCTCCACTTCACCTTCAGCAATAAATCGAGATGCTATGAATATGCAAATTAGAAACGCCTTAACCACGAATGCCCCGCCCACTTCCCCTGGTAAACCGCTATCCTATGGCCTGCATGCAATGCAATAACACTCTCCTGCCACGTGTTCAATCCTAATGACTAATTTCCACTGAGATGTTACACTTTGACCAGTTTTTTTTGCACTCAAATTATACCACTGAAAACATTTAATAAAAATAAATAAAAATTGATTGCAAATTGACGGATTTATAAACAAATCTTTCACTCCCAGATGAAATTGTTAGCGAATTTCTATCCATTTTTCCAATTTTTCTAATTTAGCATTTTTAAGTGAAAACATGACAATGCTTTAAAACTTTAATTGGAACACAACTGTAAACTCGTGTCATGTAATTTTTGAGATGGCTTGGTCTGGGGTCCATGTGCAATCATTCCAAAGATGATTAGAAATAAATCACATTAGACCTGAAGAGATCAAAGACGTTTTTGCATTGATAAATGGTGAGCACAGTGTATTGCATACAAATATGCAGTGTGATTATTTCCTATAAATGTGAAATGTTTCCCTCATCATCATCACCATAATCATTATTACCATTGCATTATACCTCTTTATTAACATCAGTATTCTCATCAACATAATCACTGTGCAGTCATTTTCATCATCAACCACAACCATCATTATGATCATGAAAATCATCATCACTATCACCATCATAACTGTTCCTCATTACCAGTGCTATTTTAGTTCTTACAATCAATGTTTACATCACCACCATCACTGCACCGTCATTTTATCACCATGACATCAGCCACATCATCACTGTCGTCATCACCACCATCCGTGTCATTGCTGTGACAGTCACTGTCACCACTGTCATTCTTATTACCATTGCTTCCCTCATTATTATCATTGTTCTCATCATCACCATCACTGCACTAATGTCTTCGCCATCACATCAACCACAACCACCACTATCATCATCTCTGTTATTGCCGGCATCATTCATCATTATCATTGCTCTCATCGTTATTATGTTATCATAAATGTTATCAACATTTGCATCACCACCACCACAACCATCATCATCATCATCATCATCATAAATGTTATCAACATTTGCATCACCACCACCACCACCACCACCACAACCATCATCATCATCATCATCGTTATTATGTTATCATAAATGTTATCAACATTTGCATCACCACCACCACCACAACCATCATCATCATCATCATCATATCACTGTTGTTATCATCACCATCATGACTGTCATCACTACCACTGATATCATCACCGCCACCATCACCACACTGTTGTCTTATCACTATCACATCAACCACAACCACCACCACCCAACCATCATCATCATCATCTTCATCACCATCATCACCATCATGACTACCACTAATATCCTCATTATTATCAACATTCTCATCACCGCCACCATCACCACACTGTTGTCTTATCACTATCACATCAACCACAACCACCACCACCCAACCATCATCATCATCATCTTCATCACCATCATCACCATCATGACTACCACTAATATCCTCATTATTATCAACATTCTCATCACCGCCACCATCACTGCACTGTTGTCTTATCACTATCACATCAACCACAACCACCACCACCCAACCACCATCATCATCATCTTCATCACCATCATCACCATCATGACTACCACTAATATCCTCATTATTATCAACATTCTCATCACCGCCACCATCACTGCACTGTTGTCTTATCACTATCACATCAACCACAACCACCACCACCCAACCATCATCATCATCATCATCATGACTACCACTGATATCCTCATTATTATCAACATTCTCATCACAGCCACCATCACTGCACTGTTGTCTTATCACTCACAACCACCACCATCGTCATCATCATCATCACCAACTCTGTCATCACCAACATCCCAGTCATTGCCATCATCCTCATTACCATTGCTCTCCGTATTATCATCAATATTTGCATCATCATTGTTATCATCATCATCATCACTAGTGTTATTACCAAAACCATTATACCCATAATCATCATCATCATCATATTATTATTATTATTATTATTATTATTATTATTATTATTATTATTACTCTCTGTCCCTTATGCTCTCTCCTCATGGAGGACGCTGTGAAGGGTGGGGTGTTAAATAAGGGTGTGTCAAGTGTCTCCGCCGGATCTATGTTCATCTCCAGCTCGTATTTGCTCAGTAATCTCAGCCCAAGCTCCAGTTGACACAGCAGCAAATTTCAATCACAAGGGGCTTCGGAGTCAGCCGCAAAACGTATTTGTTTAATAAATCCATCATTTTGGTCGAAAAATATTTGATAAGCCGGGTTTGACCCCTGTAGGAAGGAGCATGTATTTACTGACGTGGCCCCCTGCTAGTGTGAAATGAAGGTTAAGATCTTTAAAGTGCCCTTCAAAATGGCCCATGCAGATGAAAGCACATGGGGTGCATTTATAATATGACCTATAAAACCCCGAAAATGTGCCGGCTGAATGGGACGTGTTTGTTAAGCCCAGTCTATATGTTCAAGCTTAAGCCTTAAAAATAGCATGCCAGTCTGAAAAATGCTCTTTTCAGGAAGACATTAATGACTAAAATGGGACTTTAGCAGAATGAGATGCTTTTGTTGTTATAAAGTCAGAATTCAAGGAATAAAACACTTGAAGATATGCTGTTATAGGAAAAAAATCCAAGACATGTTGCTGTGATGAGGCCCAATGCAAAGTAGAGTTGATTATCTTCTAATCCTATTATCCCACAATTTGTCAACAATTACAATTTTTTATTAATTAAACTACAACTTTTAACCATTACATTTAGTGTTAAGGAACATCCACAAAACTAGCTAATGTTCCTGTTATTGCTTACATTATAGCAGAAATAAACAGTCGTTCCCTTACCAGCCTTTCTTTTTTCTCTGTCTTGAAGTTAATAAGACAAAAAGTGCAGCATGTCTTGTTATTAGAGAAAAAGTGGAAAACCTACAAACTGTTACAAAGCACTGACACTGGAGACTCCTTCTATAAATGATAAATAAATGTCTCCTTACAGAAAGCTTCACTATATCACTGATTATCAAGCCACAGAACAAAGCGTCTGCCATAGAAATCGCTGTGATTGAGTTGTTTCTATGGAAACAATAATATATTAGAATGATCGCATTAATATAAACCTGTGATTGGAATTATTCAGAAAGAATGATATGATCCAGAATAAAGTTTATTTAAACATTGTTTCATTCCCAGATCAGATTTTTTTTAAAGCAACACAATCCAACATACAAAGAGATCAAGCACAAAATTAAACAACAACAAAAAACAGCCAGAAAACATAAAAATACAAACTATTTGAAGAGAAATGAATAGGTAATGCCATATCTAGCAGCAGTGTGTTGGTAAAGCAGGTGCCTGTGCATCATCCTCTCCCTACAGCCCGTCAGTCGTCAGTGTGTGTATGATCGGCTGTATAAATGCCAAAGCCCTTCCTCTCATTTGTTCTGTCTCTTTAGCTCTCTGAAGGCCCTGGGCGTCGTGTCTCTTTGACCTCCCTATTGAACACACTCGCCCCTCATCATTATCCTCATTCCGCCTGCGGACTCCATCGCTCGTGCCTGCTTCTCCCCAAAGCACTGAGATCTTTACCCAAGCAGCTCCGGGACACAACCACACAAACATGGAGCAAAGTGGGGGTTAAAAAAAAAGAGAGAAATTGGAGTCACTCAGTGCGGCGTTCGTGTTCATGGTGGAAATAACTAAACAAAATGGACACAGTTTTCTGTGAAAACTCTCGAATGCTTTTTATGCTTGAGGAGTTTGATGAAGAGGAGAGACTGCAGTGTATCAGGTGGATGTGTATCGCAGTGTCATATTAGCTGAAAGGAAATCACACTGTGTACCAATTTATATCCTGGGCTCTAACATGCAATTTTTCTGTGTGTGTGTATCTCAAAACAAAGGGTCTGTTTCCATATATGGAAATTAGAGTGTCTAAGTGGGCATGACTTGACGGCCATATATAGGAACGTGGGCTTGTCTTTGAGCCCAGATATGGAAAAAAAGGGATGTCTCTGCCATGCCTGTGTGTGTGTGTGTGTGTGTATTCCACACACTTTGTGATCTAACCTGTTCAACATTTCTGAGTGGATTTTAAAGTTATATTCATAGATCTTTATTGCTAATACCAGCTAGCTGGCTATTATAAAACAAATACGAATGTCCCACTCAAATGAGCACCAGTCTGTGGTCAGACACACCATAAACCTGCAAGTCATTTTGTGTTAATTTTAGAGTTTAACAGTGCAAATGTGTCTGATTGTATTTTTTGTATTTACTTCGAAGTAGTGGGAGGACTATTGCAGGACAACGCAGTAGAGCCACATTTACCATTTACATCTGGTCAACATAACGGTAATGAAAAAATAAATAAATAAAATAAATAAATTTTAATTGTTTTGAAAGACATTGAGTGCGCTGTGTTTTGTTTCATTTGCTGTAATTCATCAGCAGCATATATGAAATTTACAGCAGCACTTATTGTACAAAAAGAAGTGTTTGCAGTGCAAGATGCTTACTGTAATATATTTTGTTTTTACACCACAGTCCTGCTGTGGTTCCAATCAGTCCCAATTCTGATTAATCTGATTAATTCTCAATTCTGATTAATCTGATTAATTCTCAATTCTGATTAATCTGAAGGTGTTGATTCATTGTCTATAAAAGCAACTGACAGTAGTTCCGGCTGCAAGGCAAATCACAGGTTAATATTTATGTGCTCATTGTAATATGTTATCTTGTCTATAGTAACAGTTTACACAGGCTTGTTTGGAGGACTCTCCGCATAAAGAGATTAATAATTCGTGTGTAACTGCTGATATGGTGAACTTTTCTGTACAGAGACATTTATTTATTTAACGTTTATGGAAGGAGTCTCTAGTGTCAGTGCTTTGTAACCCTGCCAGTAAGTTTTCCAACATGAGCAAGTGTTCAGGACAGAAGAGTTTAAGCTTTGCGGTTTCTTGGTAACAGTAGCACAAGCTGCATTTTAATTTTTTTTTTACTTCAAGAGAAAGAAAAAAGACAAAGACTTTTTATAACATAAGTGCTATAACATAATTGATAATGGGAAGTAACTTCTTTTCCAGATGGTCCACAATATTATATAAAACTATGAATGGATATAAAGTATTGTTCTTTAATAAATAAAAAATGTAATATATAAAAAATGTAAAATGTAAAAAGTGTAAGTAACTGCCGTGGTATAACAGGAATAAAACACTCATCACACCAAACTGTCTTTGATTATTTTCCTATAACAACACAACACAGAGTGTTTTATTCCTTATACACTTAAAAACTTACATTTCGAAAAAAAAAGTATATAATTAATTAAATTTCTGAGGGAATTTTGAATGGTTTTGTTTGTATTCCTGGCTTCGATTTTCCACTTTGCAAAGGCTATAGGAAGTACACATTTAGTTTATACTATGTTTTGATATATTTTTAACAGAAAAGACACTATATGGGCAAAAGTATGTGGACACCTGACCATCACACCCATATGTAGTTCTTTCCCAAACTGCTGCCACAGAGTTGGAAGCACACAATTGTATAGAATGTCTTTGTATGCTGTAGCTTTACAATTTCCCTTCACTGGAACTAAGAGGCCCAAACCTGTTCCAGTATGACAGTACCCCTGTGCACAAATTGTGCTTCATGAAGACATGGTTTGCCAAGGCTGGCGTGGAAGAACTCAAGTGTCCATCATAAAGCCCTCTCCTCAACCCCACTGACCACCTGTGGGATGAACTGGAACTCCAACTGCACCCCAGACCTCCTCACCCAACATCAGTGTCTGACCTCGCTAATGCTCTTGTAGCTGAATGAACATAAATCCCACAGCCATGCTCCAAAATCTAGGGGAAAGTATGATGGGGATAAGCAGACTCATTTTACCCTACAGCCTGCATTTAGAGTGGCTCATGTACATGCAGACTGCTGTGACATAATGACATCATTCTTACATAATGTTAGAATAATCTTGTTCCTAAAGCAAACACACAATCGGTGTGTAAATGATATTACATCAGAGTTGCCGTGGGAAACATCGTCAGCTGATCATTTCGCCCACTGAACGGCTTATTGATCTCAGAAGTCGACACTCACTGGGGAAGAAGGTGATAATGTGATACATAATGTATGAGCCAGATCTTAAACATCAGCTCTGACATCACACATCATCACACACTCATCTGCAGTGCAGTTTCCTGAGTCTGAGTGAGTGTAGTGATCAGATTCAGTGGATTTATACACAGCCTTCAAACACACAGAACATGTAGAGGTGTGTGTGTGTCTGGGTTTGTGCCTATATGAACGTGTATGTATAATATGTGTATATTGTTTCTATATGAATATGTTTGTGTTCAATCCATCCGTCCATCCATCCATCTATCCATGTATGCTTCATCCATCCAACCATACATTATCCTTCCATCCATCCATACATCTACATATATCCATTCAACCACCCATCTGTCCATAGATCCATCCATCATTCCTGTATATATGAATTTGTGTGTATGGTATGAGTGTATGTTTGTCTTTATGAAGATATTTTTGCATTCAATCCATCCATCCATCCATCCATCAGTATATGCTTCATTCATCCATCCATAGATCATCCTTCCTTCCCTCCCATCATTCTTCCATCTATCAATGTACGCTCCATCCATCCTTTTACCTTCCATCTATACATCCATCTATCGATACATTTATAACTAGTAATTAAAAATAATCAGAGAGAAAAAGCTCGCACCCTGGTATAACGATAAAACACACACCTTAAAACAGACCACTCGAAAATTAGAATGTAAATGGCATCAAACTAAATTGGTAGTATTTCAAACAGCATGGAAGGAGAGCCTTCTGAGCTATAGAAAAGCTCTTAGTGCTGCTATATCAATGTACCTCTACATCCTAATTGAAGATAACAAAAATAATCCTAGATTCTTATTTAATAATGATGTAAAATTAACTAGGAATAAGACCAAAATAGAAACATGCACAGAATCATTATATAGCAGTGATGACTTCATGAATTTTTTAATGGTAATATTGAAAATATCATGCAAAAAATTCAGACTATTAATGTAAAACCAGACGGTTTTGTAACTAACCCTGTAGATAGTAATATAACAATATCAGATCAACAATTAGAATGTTTTACTCCAAGAGTTTACTTGTTTACTTCAAGAGACTGAACTAATTTCACTCAGTTCCTCATCAAAATCATCAATTTGTATAGTAGGTCATTTACCTATGTGTTTCTTCAAAAAGATAATTCCAAAAACAATCAAACCTCTTCTAAAATAATCAGTTCTTCCCTTAGCACTGGCTATGTACCTAAATCTTTTAAACTAGCAGTTATCAAACTGATTAAAAAACCTGACCTCAACCCCTGTCAATTGTCCAAATATAGGCCAATATCAAATCTTCCCTTTATCTCCAAGATCCTAGAAATGTTGTAGCACAGCAGTTATGCTCATACCTACATAGGAATAACATTCTTGTAATGTATCAGTCAGGATTTGGGCCGCATCATAGCACAGAGAAAGCGCTGGTTAAAGTGGTAAATGACCTACTACTGGTCTTTTATGATCTGCCATGCCTACTTTGATCAAATGGTGCAGGGTTGTGTCTTCTTGCTTGTGTTACTTGACCTTAGTGCAGCTTTTGATACCACTGATCATGCTATTCTTGTTGATAGACTAGAAAATGTTGTAGGCATTAAGGAACAGCCCTCTCCTGGCTCAGGTCTTATTTGACTAATCATTGTCAGTTTGTAGACGTAAATGGTGTCCTCTGTACACATACTAAGGCAAAGTTCTGTTACTGCAAGGTTCTGTTTTAGGCCCACTGCTCTTTTCTTTATATATGCTACCTCTGGGCTAAATCATTCGTAAACATGGAATTAGATGACACACAGTTGTATGTTCCAGCTAAGCCAGATGACAGACTCCAGCTTAATAAATTTGAGGAATGTGTAAAGGACATTAGACACTGGATGCTTATTAATTTTCTTTTACTTAATTCTGACAAGACAGAAGTACTTGTACTAGGACCACATGCAGTTAGGATTAAGCTTCCTGTTTATATAATAACTCTGGATGGCCTTTCTTTGTCATCATGTGCAGCAATAAAAGACCTTGGTGTAATTATTGACTCCAGTCTTGTAAATAATATTACTATGATAGCTTTCTTTTATCTCAGAGATATTGATAAGATAAGAAATATAATGTCGTTACACACAGAAAAATTAGTTCATACTTTTGTTACCTCTAGGTTGGATTACTCTAATGCCTTACTGTCTGGATGTTCCAGTAGGTGCATAAACAAGCTCCAGTTAGTCCAGAATGCAGCAGCAATAGTCCTTACTAGAATCAGAAGATATGACCACATCACCCCTATCTTATCCACACTGCATTGGCTCCCAATCAAATTTCGTATTTATTATAAAAATACTACTATTGACCTATAAAGCACTGAATGGTCTCGTGCCTCAGTACCTGAGGGAAATTTTGGTCTTTTATGATCCACCACACCTACTTCGATCAAAAGGTGCAGGCTACTTGTTGGTACCTCAAATAGTGAAGGCTACAGCATGGGGTACCACTTTCTCTTACAAAGTCACACAGTTAGGGAACAGCCTTCCAATTAGTGTTCAGGGCTCAGACACAGTCTCAGTGTTTAATTCATTGACTAATATTTGTTTAGTCAAGCTTTTTGTGAATAATTTTTTTCCCAGGCAAAGGAGCATATCTGGAGGGTTCACAGGCATAGAGTGTTGTGGTGAACTGTGATCTTTGGATGCTGTCCCCCCTCCACTCTCACAAATTCACTCAGGTTTGTTGACGGTGGAGTAGCAGGCCACTTTATGTCCCAGGGCACCCTCATGTCTGTGTTACCTTCGGGCTCTCCCTTTTAGTTATACTGTAACAGCTAGTCTTGCCAGAGTCCCTGCTCGCAATCTGCATGCAAAGTACATTGTCCTTAACCATTACTGGACAAAAACATACCTAACAATCTTTCTCTCTCATTGTCTCTCTCTGTCTCTCTCTCTTTGTTGAGCTACACATGCTACTCCTGAGATACCAATGATCCTGACCCCTTTTGCTTTCCATCCTGATGCCATACTTCTGGTTGGGGATCTCATCGGTTGCTGCTGCTGCTGCTGGGGTTGGCCCCACATGGACAGCCTGAAGATCATTGGGATTGCTGGGGATGGTGCTGATTAGGGGCCATGGAAATGGCTTGGGATCTCATGTGGGGAGTAGTACTGTGATGGCTTGGGACTGTGATTGCTGTGGTGGTGTTGGGGTTGCAGGTGCCGTGAGCACTCAGGTCTCCATCATTGGACAGTGGATAGGTTCAACAAACCAGACTTCATGTGAAAACTGTAATGAATTTACTTGTTGCACAATTGCACTATTTGTCCATGTAGTACACAGTTATAGAAGGGATTTATTTATAATTGCACTATCCGTTGTCACCCACATGAGGAGGGTTCCCTTTTGAGTCTGGTTTCTCTTTAGGTTTCTTCCTCATATAGTCTCAGGGAGTTTTTCCTTGCCACCATTGCATCTGGCTTGCTCATTAGGGATAAATTCACACATTTATTATGATTTATTTTAATTTGAATGTATTTATTTCCGTAAAGCTGCTTTGTGACAATTGAATTGAAGTTATCCATTTAGCCCTTCCATCTATGCATCCAACTATTCATCAGCTATCCATTCATGTATCCATCAAGTCATAAAACCATCCATTCATGCATCCATCACACATGCGTCCATCATTCCTCCATCTATTATATATGCTCCATTCATCCACCCAATATCATCCATCCATCCATCCTTCTATCCATCTATCCCCATCCATGTATGTTCCATCTATCCATCCATTCATCCATCCACCCAACCATGCTACATCCATCCACCATCCTTCCATCTATCTATCTATCTATCTATCTATCCATTCTTCTATTTATTGATACATTTTTCTAACCATCCATCTGTCCCATTTATCCACATCCATGTATGCTCCATACATCCATCATCCTTCCATCCATACATCCTGCATCTATTGAAGCATGTATCCACCCATCCACTCATCCATGCTCCATCCATTCATATATCTATCAGTGCATCCACACATTAATTCATCCATCTATATAGCCATCCTTCCACTCATCATCCATCCATCCATCCCAACCAATGATTAGGCAGTGGTGGCTCAAAGGTTAAGGCTCCGGGTTACAGAATGTCAAGGTTTCAAGCCCCAACACTGCCAAGTTGTGACTGTTGAGCAGTTGATAGTATATATACTGTCTATCCTTTAGCGGGATATAGCTGAAACAACATCCATGATTGATTTTGGTTTTTCCACTAGTTACAAATACTAGGTAATCAGAAGAAACTCACACGATGATGTCACTGTAAACAGCAGAGCACTTTTCATAAGATGGTTCTACTGTTTTAAGCTAAATTAAATATACTGACAAATATAATGTATTGTGATGTAAATGTGTTTCATGTCTATCATTTTATAGATTTTTGTCATATCACTCTCTCCTAGTGTATATACACTATGTGTTCAACTGCATGTGTATCTAGCGAAAGTCTGTATTTCCCCATCTTTCTGCATCTGCCTCTCTCTCTCTCTCTCTCTCTCTCTCTTTCTCTCTCTCTCGGTGTGTGATAATGAGAAAGGCCGGCCTGCTCTCACCACACCATCAAATATTCATCAGTGTTGATTAAACAGGACAGCAGCGCAGATCCACTCCAATTCAGAGCCTCACGCAAAAAAACAGAGGGGGAGGAGAGGAAAGACGGAGGAGGTATAACAGCATGGGAGAGGAGAAGAAAAATAGAGGAGGAAGAATGCAGAAAGGAGAAATGTGAAAGTGATAATGTGAAAGTGAAGTGGAGGATATTGAGAAAAAGATGATGGAATGAAACAGGAGAGAGACAGCATGAATAGAGGACAGCAGTAATGATAGAGGAAAGAGGAGTAGACTGAACTTCACAGGATAACAGAAGAGAGAATTGATGAGGTGGAGGAATAAAAACAGGAAGAGAGGAGAGACTAGATGAGGGGTGAATCAGGAAAATAGCAGTGATGAAGAAAGAACATCACAGTAGACTTGATGTGAGTGGAAAAAAGAGAGTGATTGGGGTGGATATGAATCAATGAAAAATGAGATAGAGAGAGAGAGAGGGAGAGAGAGAGAGAATGAGTGAGTAAGAGCAGCAAAGCACAGAGGAAAAGAAGTGGAGTGAACTTGACAGGAACGGATGAGTGGAAAAAGGAAAAGGAAGACTAGAGAGTGAGGGAGCATGAGGGAGGGAGAGAGGAGAGAGAGAGAGAGGTCAGTGTGGAGCACATTAAATATTTCATGAGGCATGTGGTGCTGCAGAGACAGGAAAGAGTGTGGTCAGAGGGGTTAGTTCAACTCATCTACTGCCTGAGAGATAGACAGGTACAGAGAGAAAGAAAGAGAGAGAGAGAGATTTAGGGTTTTAAATGAGGACATGGGTTTAGTCATGTTGTACACTTCCTCCTTCACCCAGTGCGAACAAGTGTAAAACTCTGATAGTGTGTGAAAACCTGGTAATAACTTTTGCACTAATGAATTAACTTCAGGCATCAAACACATCCTGCTAAACACATCCTACATCCTGGTAAATCTAGAACCATTAAAGGTTCTTCAGGTGTGCCTGTGGTGGAACTCTGAGAGGTTCTAAACAGAACCCTGTATATTAGGGGTTTTCTATCAGAAAAGGTTTCATGTAGAAAGCCCTTAGGAGGCAAAGAATCTATAACTATCCAAACGATTCTTAATGAAGATCAAGTACATTTGTTGCAAGGCAAAACATAGAAATCTAGGAAACACCTGGAATTAAAGGACAAGGAAACTAAGGATATTGAAAACCAGGGTACTCGGAAACACTTGTAAAATATGGAACAGTGACACTGGAAACTAGGAAGAAGAGAACCATGCAACATGGAAAGTAGCAAACACTAGTAAACACTTGTGAACTAGGAAACTTTTGTAAACTAGTGACCACCTGTAAACTAGCGAACACTAGTAAAAAATGGACAGTGAATGATAGGGAAAACTTGTTAATTAGGAACACTGAAAATCAATAAACATCTGTAAACTAGGGAACACGTAAACTAGGGAACACGTAAACTAGGGAACACTTGTAAAATATGGACACTGAATGCTACGGAATGCTTGTTAACTAGGTACACTGAAAACCAATGAACATCTGTAAACTAGGGAACATCTGTAAACTAGGGAAGACGTAAACTAGGGAACACGTAAAATATGGACACTGAATGCTATGGAAAACTTGTTAACTAGGTACACTGAAAACCAATGAACATCTGTAAACTAGGGAACATCTGTAAATTAGGGAACAGCTGTAAACTAGGGGAAGCATGTAAAATATGAACATTGAATACTAGGGAATATGTAAAACAGGAACACTGTAAACAAATGAACATCTGTAAACTAGGGAACATTTGTAAAATATGGACACTGAATGGTAGGGAACTCTTGTAAAAGAGGGACACTGAAAACCAATGAACATCTGGGGGCTGTGGAGATGGCTTGGGGATCACATATGGGGAGCTGTACTGTAATGGCTTGGGACTGCGATTGCTGTAGTGGCTTTGGGGCTGCAGTTGCCATGAGCAGCTTCGTACTCAGGACTCCATCAGTGGACAGTGGATAGATTTTAACCAGCCAGACTTCTTGCAAAAACTGTGATGAATTTATTGGTTGCACAATTGCACTATTTGTCCATATAGTACACAATAGAAGGGATTTATTTACAATCGCACTATCCGTTGCACCCAGATGAGGATGGGTTCCCTTTTTGAGCCTGGTTCCTCTCAAGGTTTCTTCCTCATATCATCTCGGGGAGTTTTTCCTTGCCACCGTCGCCACTGGCTTGCTCATTAGGGATAAATTCACAGTGATAAATTCAAATATTTACAATATATTTTTGTGAATCCATTTATTTCTGTAAAGCTGCTTTGTGACAATGTCCATTGTTAAAAGCGCTATACAAATAAAATTGAATTGAATTGAATTGAATCTGTAAAACAGTGAATACCTGTAAACTAGGGAACACATGTAAACTGGGGAACACTTGTAAAATAGGGACACTGAATATTAGTAAATACATGTAAATTAAGGAACACCAGTAAACTAGGGAACACTTGTAAAATGGGACACTGAATATTAGTGAACACCTGTAAACTAGAGAACACCAGTAAACTAGAGAATACCTGTAAACTAAGGAACACCTGCAAAATAGGGACACTGAATACCAGAGAAGAACTATAAACTAGGGAACACAAGTAAAATAGGGACACTGAAAACCAGAGAACATCTGTAAACTAGGGAACAGCTGTAAACAAGGGAACACCTATAAACTAAACAACACTGTAAACCAAGGAACTTATGACAACCTATGAAGTAAGTAAGGAAGTAAGGAACACTTGTAAAGTAGGGAACACTTGTAAAATAGGAACACTGAAACCCACTTGAACAACTGTAAACTAGAGAACACCTGTAGACTAGGCAACATGTACAACATGGACACTGTAAACTAGAGAACACCTGTAAACGAGTGAACACCTGTAAACTTGGGAACACCTGTAAACTTGGGAACACCTGTAAACTAGTGATCACCTGTAAACTAGAGAACACCTGTAAACTAGTGAACACCTGTAAACTAGTGAACACCTGTAAACTTGGGAACACCTGTAAACTAGTGATCACCTGTAAACTAGAGAACACCTGTAAACTAGTGAACACCTGTAAACTTGGGAACACCTGTAAACTAGTGAACACCTGTAAACTTGGGAACACCTGTAAACTAGGGAACACCTGTAAACTAGTGATCACCTGTAAACTAGAGAACACCTGTAAACTAGTGAACACCTGTAAACTTGGGAACACCTGTAAACTAGTGAACACCTGTAAACTTGGGAACACCTGTAAACTAGTGAACACCTGTAAACTTGGGAACACCTGTAAACCATGGAACATCTATAAACTAGTGAACACTTGTAAACTAGTGAACACATGTAAACCATGGACCATCTATAAACTAGTGAACATTTGTAAACTAGTGAACACGTAAATTAGGGACATAGAAAATAAGAAAGCAGAGACTAGAGATCACCTGCCTGTGTGATATTCCTAGAGCAAGTGTTTCTTTTGAGAGGAAGAGGGAGAGACAATCATAGCGCTATCACAGATGATGTGATGTTTGTGAAAATAAATTTTATCATTATAAACATGGGGTAACATTGATGACTTCATACCACATGGTCATGTGACTAACTCCTGTGTGTGTGTTTGTGTGTGTCCTGGATCAAGAGTGTAATAACATCTACAAGATTCAATTACAGGATCTTTCTCTTTGTCCATCTTTCCATGGCTCTCTCTCTGTCCACCTCTCTCTCTCTCTCTCTCTCTCTCTCCCACACACACACACACACACACACACAACCCAGCGTTATGTGAGTGTGTACCAGTGTGTGCAATGCAGTAAGGCTGTGTTGCGTCTCCATCACTGTGCACATACACGCACGCACACATGCATCTTTTGCAACAGGGTGAAACTCTCCACTCAACTTCATTCTGGGCCATTTCCTCCCTCTCTCATCAGACTGACACTCTGACAGCTGTGTGTGTATGTATGTGTGTGTGTGTGTGTGTGTGTGTGTGAGCTGACAGGTGCAACAGCATTTCTGTCTGTCTGTCCCTGCAGACCTCTCAGCACCCATCCAATCACAATCCTCAAACAGCATTACATCTCTCTGCACTAAATTCACTGGCAGTACTGAGATTTGAACCCACAACCTTCTGGTGTCTAAAACTTAAAGGAAAAATTCCAAAACTTAAGACATACAACGCATGTGAAATTGGCGTATTTAGTTCTTTCCTGGAGCTTTGAGGCTAATTTCAGCCTCCACTGAAGGATGATGACGATATCATATTGACCTGGTCATAAATTAATTACAGGTTTTATAAAAGGAGATTAAAAAGTGTTTTACAGGGAAGACAACAATCACCCGTCCTCATATAGGTTTCAATCTGCGACAATAGGAGGCATGTATCTTTTTTCTATTTTTGATAGCATGTGAGTAGAATGTGCTGTTATTACTGGTGCCACTATAGTTACTCCATCACACATGCTAGCGATTTGTCGCCTGCCATGTAAAAAGCCCTTTAGCCAAATTAATTAGCTGAAATAACCAGGGTGTCACACTGTCTAATCAAAACTGCACTGTAGTTAAATGAATGTGAACCTAGTCAATGCTACTTTTCTTACCAAAGATTTAACTTGTTACTCTCCTGTTTATTGATAAGCAGAGTTACCATTACCACCCTGAAGTTGATTATTGATTATGAAACCACAGCAATTTTCAATGATTACCATTGTTAATTTATTAAAGAACGACGTGTCATACTATTTATATGTTCATAGTTATGTTTAATGTTGTGGAACATCTACAAGTTCCTATTCTCACTTATGTTATAGCAGCTATAAACGGAGAAACCAGGAAGTGTAAACTCCACTAGAAACTGCTTCCTATTTTTGTTAAATTACAGAACATTAAAAAAAAAAAGAATCTGTTTATTATTGCTCATGGATTATGTAGAATGTCTGCCAAATAAGCCCCTGTGAGCTGTTACTATAGAAACGATAACATATTAGAACAAGTGCATTAATATTAACCTGTGATTCGAATTACAGCCGGAACTACTTTCAGAGCTGCTGTTACAAAAAAATGAATCGGATTTGAAAATTCAACAGCACTGTTGTATAATTATCAATATACATATTGTACATCATGCCAACCATCATGTTTTTTTTTCCATATTACTCACCCTTATAGTACCAAGTTAGTATTGTATAAACTGCATGCTCAAATCATTGTCACAAGTTGTTTCTGACTCTGGATAACATGCTCTTATCTGAATCACTTTCTTCCTCAGCACATACTTTCGACTGAAACTCAAGTAGAGGAGAGGAGGTGTGGCCCAAAGTTTAATTTTAATTATAAATATATTTTGATTTAGATGGTACTATATTTCCAGTTAGATTTTTATATTTATTTATAAAATCCTGCTACTCTATTACTAAGTTATTACTACCTTTTGAAGTGAGTGTGATGATTAAAAGATGGATATAAGAGTTGCTCTTTTTCTATCTCCACAGTTCTTTGCCTCTGAGCCCCTGGTGTCGGGTGTCATGCTGACACGGAGAAGATGATTAAAGCTCATTAAAGGTGAACTCCAGGAATCTGAGGTCTGACGCACAATGAATCCTAATCTGTCTCTCAAATTGCATACTTCTGTACACTTCTATTTCTGTACTCTTCTACATGATGTTAGAGTGTAAAAAGCTATGTAGTGTGTCCATGCTGAGAAACCGTCCTATTGAAATACAGTTCTATTGAAATAATAAAAAAAAATTTGAATATGGATGTTACTGCAGCTGACCAATCAGCAGCTTCGTTTAAACTCAATGAAACTACATGCCTGTCTATATGTCACCCTATCCAGCTATCTTTCTTTCAGTACTTGGTGTCATAAAGTCAAGTCAAGTCTAGTCAAGATAAGTCAGTTTTATTTCTATAGCACATAAATATAGCACACAGAAATAAAGCTGACTTGATTTGGTGACAACTTCTACTAAAAGCACAATGCAAATAAAATTGAATTTAATCATCCCTTCTTTGGAAGTCCTTCTTTCTTGGCCATTTCTATTACATTATGAACTTATTCTGCTCTAGGTAATGGCTGAAAGATGTAGCTAAAATATACTGTTGCTGTAACCAGAGTTAGTGTTACCACCCAGAAGTTGATTATTTTCCTATAACAGCATGTCCTGAAGTGTTTTATTCCTCTAATACCATAGCAACTTCTCAACAATTTAATGTTGCGAAATAGCCACAAAAACTTTAGTTCCTGTTCTCACTTATATTATAGCAGCTATAAATAATCATTCCTCAGCCTCACCTTTTTCTTGAATTTAGTAAGACAAAAACACCTCTTTCCATGTTATGGTAAAATTAGAATGCATAAACTGCTCTGTCATGCAGACTTTCCTGTGTCTGAAAACCTAAAGTTACAGCTTTACCTCTGACTGGTACAAAAGAACTGACACTGGTGACTCTTCCCATTAATGTTAAATAAATGTCTCCTTATTTAAAACATCATATATATTTTTAAATCCACTGATTATTAGTCTTAGATTATGTGGGACATATAATAACAAGTCATTACAGTGCTGTGGTATAAATATCAATATACTGTACATATTGTGCATCATGAAATCGTTCAATTATCATGATATTTGATGTTTTTGTTTCCATATTTGCATTCCCATAGTACTAAATACTATTAAAAGCAATATTAACCATTGTAAAAAGCACTATACTATACAATACTATATATTTCTTTCTGTCTTTCTTTTTTGCTTGACATCGCTCTGTCTGACATAATATATCACATTTCAATGTTATTTGCCTTCAGAATAAAACATTTAGTGTTACAATTTAATGAATAATGAGTAGTATCTCAATGCACTGCCCCATGCAAGCATGTTAACTACACAAAAAAGTAAATATTACATATTTTGGGAATCTTTGAAGATTCTTTGTAATATGGAACAGTAGTAGCTGTAAGCCGCTTGCTCCTACAGGTGCTGAACGCAGGTGATCAATAGCAGCAGTGTGAATGACTGCTAAATAATACATTAACTGAGCTATGTGATCCAGGGTGTGTGTGTGTGTGTGTGTGTGTGTGTGTATGTGCGCTCCATATCATCCAATTTTCAATGCAACAACAACCCGGAACATGATTCCACAACTGCAACCATTCAATAAGCCATATGCATGCACACCCACACACCCACCCACACGCATACACAGAGGAAGAAATAAAAACATGGGGAAAGACATAACGGTTTGGTTGGAATTAAGGACAGAGAGAGAGAGACAGGGTCATATATGACAGATCGTGAAGATATGTGTGTGTGTGGGTAGGGTGTAGGGTGGGTGGTGATGCTAAAGAAACAATTTGTCAATTGTTGTTGTTAATTATATACATTCAAACATTACTCAAACCACTCTGGATGGTAAGAAATTATACAAGAGTAAATACAGCCGTCACTCCAAAGCAGGATTTGACTCTCAACATCCCTCTCAACATCCCATTTGTTATGTCATAACTGAAACCCCTCCAAAAACATTACATCAAAACAAAAACCCCTCCCAATACGTCACATCATAACCAAACCCCTCCCAGTACATAACATTATAACCAAACCCCTCCCAATACGTTACATCATAACCAAAACACCTCCCAATACATCATAACCAAACCCCTCCCTGTACATAACATCACAACTAAACCCCGTCACAGTACATCATAACCAAACCCCTCCCTATACATAACATTATAACCAAACCCCTCCCAATACATTACATCATAACCAAAACACCCACAGTACATCATAACCAAACCCCTCCACAGTACATCATAACCAAACCCCTCCCAGTACATCATAACCAAACCCCCCCACAGTACATCATAACCAAACCCCCTCCACAGTACATCATAACCAAACCCCCCCACAGTACATCATAACCAAACCCCCCCACAGTACATCATAACCAAACCCCCTCCCACAGTACATCATAACCAAACCCCCCCCACAGTACATCATAACCAAACCCCCCCACAGTACATCATAACCAAAATCCCCCCCACAGTACATCATAACCAAACCCCTCCACAGTACATCATAACCAAACCTCTCCCAGTACATAACATTATAACCAAACCCCTCCCAATACATTACATCATAACCAAACCCCCCCACAGTACATCATAACCAAACCTCTCCCAGTACATAACATTATAACCAAACCCCCCCACAGTACATCATAACCAAACCCCCCCACAGTACATCATAACCAAACCCCTCCACAGTACATCATAACCAACCCCCCCCCCCACAGTACATCATAACCAACCCCCCCCACAGTACATCATAACCAAACCCCTCCACAGTACATCATAACCAAACCCCCCCACACAGTACATCATAACCAAAACACCTCCCAATACATCATAACCAAACCCCTCCACAGTACATCATAACCAAAACACCTCCCAATACATCATAACCAAACCCCCCCACAGTACATCATAACCAAACCCCCCCACAGTACATCATAACCAAACCCCCCCACAGTACATCATAACCAAACTCCTCCACAGTACATCATAACCAAACCCCCCCACAGTACATCATAACCAAACCCCCCCACAGTACATCATAACCAAACCCCCCACACAGTACATCATAACCAAACCCCCCCACAGTACATCATAACCAAACCTCTCCCAGTACATCATAACCAAACCCCCCCCCACAGTACATCATAACCAAACCCCCCCACAGTACATCATAACCAAACTCCTCCACAGTACATCATAACCAAACCCCCCACACAGTACATCATAACCAACCCCCCCCACAGTACATCATAACCAAACCCCTCCACAGTACATCATAACCAAACTCCTCCACAGTACATCATAACCAAACCCCCCACACAGTACATCATAACCAAACCCCCCCACAGTACATCATAACCAAACCTCTCCCAGTACATAACATTATAACCAAACCCCTCCCAATACATTACATCATAACCAAACCCCCCCACAGTACATCATAACCAAACCTCTCCCAGTACATAACATTATAACCAAACCCCCCCACAGTACATCATAACCAAACCCCTCCACAGTACATCATAACCAACCCCCCCCACAGTACATCATAACCAAACCCCCCCACAGTACATCATAACCAAACCCCCCCACAGTACATCATAACCAAATCTCTCACTGTACATAACATTATAACCAAACCCCTCCCAATACATAACATTATAACCAAACCCCTCCCAATACATTACATCATAACCAAAACACCTCCCAATACATCATAACCAAACCCCCCCACAGTACATCATAACCAAACCCCTCCCAGTACATCATAACCAAACCCCTCCCAGTACATCATAACCAAACCCCTCCCAGTACATCATAACCAAACCCCCCCACAGTACATCATAACCAAACCCCTCCCAGTACATCATAACCAAACCCCCCCCACAGTACATCATAACCAAAATCCCTCCCAAAGCATAATGTTAAACCTAAAACCCCTCCTCTGAAAACTTAAAAAACTGTACAAAAAATACTAGGAAATTGTTGATGAATTTGGTTAAAATCTCATTAAAACTTAATCATGATACAAAACAGATGACTGGGTGGAACCAGTGTCATTGTGCATATTTTACAAAACTTTGTGGGAGAGCTGTGAGTATCTGCGAGTTTATTTTTTAGGAGTATAAGTGTATGTGTATGTGTTTGTAGGTGTGTGCGTATGAATAGAATAGATTATGAGCAGTAATTAGTCTTACATGGAAATCAATGTGCTGATGGGGAGAGCTGCAGGCTATGGAGAGAGAGAAAGAGAGAGAGAGACACAGAGAGAGAGAGGGAGAGAGAGACAGACAGACAGACAGAAAGAGACATGGGGTAATGCTGAGTGTCCTGCCCCCACTCACCCTGCAGCTACACATTTCCTGAGTATGTGTGTCTGGCCATGATCGTGGTTAATGAACATATGGGTCTTCCTCTGATCACACACATGTGCTTCATACAAGCATAAGCTTTCTTTCACTAATACACACTCCAACACACACACACACACACACACACACACACACCACCTTTCTGAGCCTTACTTACACTAACTCTCCAGCTGCCTGTGCATTATGGGATATTCTCATATTAAATGTGTTTAATTAACTATTATATCCAAGCATGTCCAGCCCACACCACCTGACTGGCCGAGAAATGTTCTAGCTGTATGGTTCTGTCTAATTTCACAGGTTCTTTATCTGCTCATCATCATATTACTAAGCTGCCCATGTGGACCACTGGTAGTTATAGCAACAGCAAAGCTTATTGTTTTCTAAATTGCTGCTGTTAGCATAGAAACATGGATGTTTTGACCTAAGTAAAGTAACAAAGTCAAAATTTCATTTGAGTGTTTTTAGTGTAAAAATTGTTTGTGTAGTGTTTCATCTTGTTTTTTACTGCTGCATTACACATTTAGACAAAATATTGAATCATATATTATCTAAAATAACCTACATACAAAAAGGTCATAAAACTAGTCTCAGATTTTAATAAAGATTTAACCAATCCCAATTAATAGAGATGGAAGAAAGAAAAAAGAAAGAAAAAGTTGTGTAACAACTAAGTGTCTTGTATGTGAATTAACATCATTATGCAAATATTTATCGGGAGGTAAAACACAGGGAAGTGAATGTCAAGATAATGCTAAGACAAACAGAAACTTTAGTCATACTCATGGGTATAACCAGTGGTTGATTTGTTAAATAAATCAAGCATTATAAATTTAAATGATTAGCTGCACTGGAAAACCCATATAAAACAATGAATTAACCAACCTGCCTCTTTGTGTAGTAACCTAATTAATGCAACCTTGTATAATTAAATATTAAGACAATTCCCCAGGATTATAAACTCTAATTAATTGCTTAATTACCTCTTTCACTGGTTAACACTAGTTATTATATCTGATTTGTGCGTCTGGCATAAAACCACCCAAAACACACAGAATAGTTAAATGAATTAAAGTAATGATGATAATAATGCCAAGAATTGGAATGGGTTTATAAAGAGGTATGATTTTAATCTTCAGGTTAAACTCGGGTTGTGGCGTCTTCTCATATATCCCTTCATATAGGGCTTTGGGTTTAGCCTGTTACACAATAAAGTTTAGTATTAAATAAGGAATAAAACAATTGGGCATGTGTTGTTATAGGAAAATAATCCACAAAGAGGTGGTGTGAAGTGGTCTGATGTGAAGCGGAGTTGCTGTTACCATCCCGAAATTGATTATTTTACAATAAAAGCATGTCATGAAGTGTTTTAATTCTCTTATATCACAGCAATTTGCTAATGATTACAATTTTTGATTTATGAAAGAACAACATATACTGTATATTTTATCTGTTTATAGTTAAGTTTAATGTTGGAGTTCTACGAAACAAATTAGTTCCTGTTGTGACTTATAGTAGCTATAAACTTTGAAGTTGTTTTCTCGCAGAAAACTTACAAAGTTACAGCTTTACCTCTAAAGCGCTGACACTGGAGACCCCTTCCAAAAATGTTCAATAAAAATCTCCTCACATTACATGTGTGTTTTTAATTCATTTATGTAGAGCGTCCACTGTACAAGTCCATAAGTATGCTGGTACTATAGAAATGATAAGATATTAAAACTAGCTCATTAATGAAAACTTTGCAGCCAGAACTACTGCCAGAACTGCTTTTATAGAAAATTAATCAACACCTACTGACCAACCAGAATCCAGCATTCAGCAGCGCTGTGGTATAAGACTTTGATAACTGTTGGAACTGGTTGTTAGTGCTCTGTTTCAGCCCTAACTGTGATGTAGTTGAATTTAATGAACCTTCCATTCAACCTCAATCAGATGAGATTGTCAGGGTTTTGGTGATGATTGTTGAGGGTGAAAACGTTTAACCTTGACCTGTAAGGCTCACACTCAATATCACGGACGTGACTGAACAAATTTGCACAGAAAATGGTGTGTGAAGTGGGCTTGTCCTCGTCGCAGCTCTTCGAATAAACTCTGTTTAAACAGATCATCAGAGTGGGATGAAGGTGTGACCCACTCACACTCGTAACCTCATTACACACCGCCAGTGTAGTCATTCCAGGAGATTAGTGTGTGTGTGTGTGTACATCATGAACAGAAGATGATTAAACCCATCCTTTACAGATCAAATCACGTAAACATGGCGTGTTTCATCACTGAGACAGATCCTAAATTTTTTTTAGTATAGTATAGTACTTTCACACTGTATGAAGTTAATGATTTTTTTTAAAACTAAAAACAGCTGCCCTAAACTTTAACCTCTTTATTTGCAATTTTCACAATGCTTTTCATTTTAAAAATCTTTATACTGCTACACAGACTGTGATTGTGAAGCCCAAAAAGTGTACTCACACTAAAAGAACATGATTTAAAACATTACTGCTTTCAAACAAAAAAAAACATTGTTTTACACCCATATTAATGAACTAATTAATAAAGAATGATGAAGACCGGTTGAAGAAATAAGACATTTCACTCCTCTCAGTGGTCGCAGACTTGCTGAAATGGTATCCTGGTATTAACAGAGGACAAACTGAAGGTTTGAAAATCAATGCAGATGTCGGTGTCGTGTGTTGTTAGCCTGTGCAGTGTCTCGGTTAATAAAGCTCGTGGAACGGAACAAAGCACCGCGCCTCTCTTTGAATGCAAACGAGCGGCTGCTGTAATCTCACACTATCAAATATTAATGTGGGAAAAATGAATCCACATTGGAGATTGTTTTTCTAATTTGCTCTGTGTGATGGTTGCAAGGCTCACTTTGGACTCTGGCCTTTACAGTCATCACTGTACAGACACCATTCCACACAATATCCTAGAAGTGTCATATTGGTCCAAGTTACTTTCTTTCTGCATTCACTGAGGGACTAATTGAAGCAGTTAGAGTTTGTTGATGCCTGGATCATTACAGGATAACTGGGCTGATTTTGAAGCTGATTTTGCCTCTCCTTATGATTGCAATAGATGTCCTGAATTTAGTATGGTGGTTTGTAAAATCCAGTCTTAACCCCTCAAAGCCTCAATTTAATATCATAAATATTAAACATGCTCAATATTTACGACTAAATATCCTGTAGTGTGTGTGTGTGTGTGTGTGTGTGTGTGTGTGTGTGTGTGGTGGGGGTGGGGGGGGTTATGGCATGCCGAATGTCTCAGGTTAAAACAGCTATACTGATGTGATGTGTGAAATACAGATGACCACTGAAAGCAAAACTGAACTGTCATTCCCCATGTTTGTTTTGATCTACTTTGCTTGTGAGAAATTTTGCAAGACTTTCAAGAGTTACTGTCATCTTCTGTGAGCATGAGTGTGAAAGAGTGCAAGAGTTTTATCCATTTATACACTTGCCAGGTTAGTCATTCAACCTCTGAAGTTGGGGGTTCGATTTCCGCCTCCGCCCTGTGTGTGCGGAGTTTGCATGTTCTCCCCCGTGCTTCAGGGGTTTCCTCCAGGTACTCTGGTTTCCTCCCCAGTACAAAGACATGCGTTGTAGGCTGATTGGCATCTCTAAATTGCCCATAGTGTGTGAATCCGTGTGTGATTGTGCCCTGCGATTGGTTGGTACCCTGTCCAGGGTGTCCCCCACATTGTGCCCCAAGTCCCCTTGGATAGGCTTCAGGCTCCCACAACCCTGTGTAGGATAAGAGGTACAGAAAATGATGGATATCTAATAAACTGGCAAGCTTCTTGTTATCTTCCAAGACAACAAAATTGTGAATATATGGAAAAAAATCTTTTTATGCGTTTTGCCTGTTCGTTTACACGACAACGGCATTTTGGGGACTGAAAACGCATATTTTTTAAAACGGGTTTCAAAGTGCAAGTTTTTGAAAACGCCACTGTTATCGTCTCCATGTAAACACCCAATACGAGAATCTTTGAAAACGGTGACGTCATGCGCATGCGTAGTACGTGTTAGGTATGTAGACATGCGCAGTTTTTGTCCGTTATCGCGGATATGTGTAAACGCGAATCGTTTTGAAAACGTTGTCGTGTATACGTGAAACTTTTTGAAAATGCAAGAGAAAAACTTTTCCGTTTTTGACTACATCGTTGTCGTGTAAACGTAGCCTTAGTTCATTGAATATGCCTTGATGCTTCGTCGGATGTGCTTCTGAAAGACTGGGACCTTTTTTTTTTAGAAAATGATGTTGTTCTTGCAGACTTGCATGTAAAATCAGGTGGGTCACTCGATAAACAGGAAGTAGATAAAGGTAAAACCAGAGGGTTGGTCAATTAAACAGGAAGCAGTAATAGGTAAAAGAGGAAAAAAGGAGATTGAAATAAGGGGAAATAGAATCCCATTAATGAGCTGGCAGGCCTGTTGGGGGGAGGGGGGGTGTTGGTTAATTTACATAATTAACTTGCTGAGCCATTAACATAGCACAGGACAAGTTTGCACAAATTGAACTTGGGTCTCTGCAATTAAAAACAGCCTTCGCGAATCTTACACACACTTGCTTTCACTTACATGTTGCCCCACCACCCCGCCACAGGATCATAACGATATTAATGAGGGGCATCACACAGCGGTTAATTACAGCAAAGAGGTGCGATCTGGTTTTTCAATTAAGCCTCACGCTCAGAAGAGTCCGGAAATGTCTTACCGCCCCAGATGAGGGCTGAATGGGTGGGTGTGGGTTGGGGGTGTGTGAGGGGGCAGTTAGCTGGTGCTGGGGTAATTAGGTGCCTCATGCCAGGCCTGTTTAAGGGTTAATGAGGCCCGGCGCTTCAATAGCGCAGCCGCCTGTAGGGGGTTTCACTTTGAAGTGTCACAAGGTCCCCTTGTTCCGGGTGGCTCATGTTTCATTTGTCTGAGTGGCAAATAAAATATTGATGAGGGCTGCCAGCAGACACTCCACCGCCCCAGTCCTTCTCTCTCTCACTCACACACACAGGCACACACATGCACACACACAAACACACACACACGCCCCTAACATTATTCACACATTATCAGATCCCTCCCTCTCACCCTTTAATGACCTCCATAGAATCAGTCCAGGGTGACAATGGCGAAGCTGGCCAAGTGCGTGTCTATGTGTGTGTGTGTGTGTGTGTGTGTGTGTGTGTGTCTGTGTGTGTGTCTCAAAAGACAGACAGAAGGAAAATAACACCGATCTTATTCTTTTGCAAGTTTATCAAATGAATGTTTGAAAGCATCATAATTCTGTTGTGGCAAAATGACCTGGTTTGTTTTTCTAAATTTGGTAGTTCTTGAAATTTAAACAAACAAACAAATAAATACATTGAAAAATTCTCAATCCACTGAACCCAAACCAGTCACACTGAAATGTAGCTATAATAAATTTTGAAAGATAATTAAAGGTAAACTTTCTGTAAGAAATAGAGCATGACAGCCATAATTTAATATCCATTTTATTCCAGTGACCAGTCAGTTATTGTCTTTTAGTATTGATTACAAGCCACATTGAATAAAAGCATCTGCCAATGAACGAATGAAATTAATTAATAAACTATGTAAAAATGTAATGTGAAATAAAGGGCATATAAACGTAAATTAGTCATACAACTGTAATAACTACATAATAAAATATTACAACTATATAATATAGTCATATAATTGTATCAGTAAAAATAATAGTTTATAGTATTTGATAATGGTCTTCATTGTCATCATGCCATAAAAAAGTGCAAACCTCCTGACTATATGCCAGGGACCAACTTTCAGAATAATGTATCTAACAAAAAGGATAAATCATTTATTAAAAATTATACTTCTGAAAATTCAGAGATTGTGGGGCTCCTTCATGGCACTGATCATCCCTGAGATGAAGAGAATACAGACTGTTGATTTTTAAATAATTGTATGGCTCTATAAAACAATTGCTAAGGCACATTCAGAGCTAGGACGCAAACTTTCTCTCTGACATCCATCAGTACAAACATAGCTATGTCTGTGGAGCGAAACTCTAACTCACTCTCCCTCGGGAGTCGTTTTTATTGCCTCCATTGTAGCCCGGCTGTATTATACATGTCTGGGCCTCCAGAGATTTCCCATGGTCCATCTGGCCCTGGCCGGTAGGGAACCTCCATATTGGGCTATAACATCCAGCAGCTTGGTGTGGATTACAGGAGCCGTCTAGGGAAATATTGATTGCTTATTTTTATGACAGAAATTGAACCCTTCTTCCATCTTCAAGCAAAAATGGTAAAAATAGAATCCTTTATAAAGTAACTATCTGTAAGTTGAAGTAATATGAAGGATTTTTCTCCATCGATTGGCGTCCGCGGGTCTGAGAAGTGCGTTATCGTGTCCGTGCAGTGCCACAATCCATTACGCTTTTCATTCAAGTCCACCAGGGACATCCTAATCTCATTCCGGTCCACTTTGTGGACATTCAGAACTGTTATTCTATTGCTGCTGTATTAAATGTCTCACAGCGGCTATTTATTTCGCCTCCATCCACCTGAGTGATGCACGGCCTGCCGGCTGTAATCATTTTAGGGTCGCATTTGTGCTTGATAATAAATCATCCATCCTTCTCCTGTTTTATTTTTTAATTTCCGCTCTCTGTGGGATCCATGTCAGTGTTACCTGGTGTTATTGTAATAATGTAGACAAAGTCATTGAACAATTGTTATGTTCCAATTGGAAGGCAGTTCCCTAGGTAGGCAGACTTTTTTTAAGAGCAGGTTTGGATAGATAAAGATAAATGTCATTTCAGTCTAAAGATGGCTGCCCTTTTCGTTTTGGCCAAACTTTAGGGCATGAGTCATTCTCAGGGTAAGCAATCCTATACAACAATTCTGTTCATCGTATCAAAGTTCTGACAATCATGGTGGATAAGTAGTTGCTTATAAGTGTAAGCGAATTCCTTAATTTGTACAGTGTTGGAGGAAAAAAAAAGGTCAGATGTCACTGTGGTTGAATTCTAAGCAAACAGCCAAAAAGATGAAAAAGAAAAAAAAAGGGGGGGGGGGGGGGGGGGTGGTGTTTCTATTTATAACATCACTTGACACCTCAATTTTAAGAAACCATAAATATAATTCATCAAAATGACATAAAAATTTAACAAGCAAGGTGGTTAAACAGCCAGTCTGTATAAAAATGTCTAAAATGTTGCTAGCTAAGTGTGGACATAAGCTTAATTCATTCAGTTTGTTAAAATGTCTGCACCTTTTTTCACTTTTGAAGGTAACCAGACATTAAAATGCTAGATACCGTAGATGAAAAAGAGAAACATATTTCAGTTAAGGAAAGTCTATAGTATTTATAGGAGAAAAGGCCAAACTTTTACAGTGAGCATGGTTTTCTCCAGGCCACCACACATTTGTCCATCTAGTTCCTTGTAGATTGTCAGAAGTCATTCCTTGGTTAAATTTAACTAGTGCAAATCGCAAAACTCTATCTTACTGCATATGTAGATACCAGCGCCTTGATAGTTAGCTATAGCTGGGTATGTTATTCAGTAACCAGTAGTCTGTTTGCATTCAGCAGCAATGCTAGCTGATGCTAGTTTAGGATCCATCCTCAAGTAAACCAATAAACTAGTGAAAGTCATCTCACAATTCTTGAATCTGATTGGTCAGATAGTAAACATATAAAAAAAGTTGTTATTTACAAAGTTTTAAAAAATCATTTGTATAGTCAATTTTTTCTGTAAGGAGATTTTTATTTAACATTTAACATTTTTATTTGTTTATTTAACATTTATGGAAGGAGTCTCCAGTGTCAGCACTTTGTAACAGTCAGGGGTGAAACATCAATTTTTCCATCACAGGAAATCTTCACGACGGAGGAATTTGCGCTTTGTATTTTCTTGATAAAATGACGAGCTGTGTATTTTTTCTGTTATTAATTTCAAAAGAGTCAAAAAAAATAAATAAACTGGTGAGGAACGACGGTTATGATGTTATAGCTGCTATAGCGTAAGTGATAACAGGAACATGTTTCGTGGACGTTCCACGAAATGTAACAAGTAAATGGAAAAATGTATTTGTTGAAAAATTGCTGTTGTTTAAGAGGAATAAAATGCTTTAGGACACACTGTTATTGGAAAATAATCTACTTTGGTGTATTAACAGTAAATCTTACCATAGCATCATACCGCATCATTCCACCCTGTCACTGATTATTTTCCTATAACAGCATGACACCAAGTGTGTTATTCCTTACTTATGGCAGTGCGTCGCATCCTGAACACAATGCCTGTTTTGTTTCAGTTAAAATGCTATCTATTGAGACACAGACCTTCGAAGAATGAATCCAGAATGTAGAACAGTTTCTATTTCTCAGGGAAAACTTCTCTCAGTGCAGTTGTAACTTCTCTCTGTGACATTTTGTTGGACAAGAGAGAAAAAAGGAAAGGAAATTGGTTTGACCCACAGAACAGTTCACTTGTTGACTTCAAATGCTGTTTCTATAAGAAGGACTGCTTCATCTCTTCATCGTGTTCAGTTTAATTACAGGACGCACCATTCAATCGGAATCTGAGGACATTTCTGTGTCATGTTAAAAGAAGGAGAAGATATCAGCAATGCAAATATATCTCTGTGAAGAAAGACTCTTTGTACTTATATGATTTATGAACAGCGCTGTAAGATCGCTGTGAGCAGAACAGAAGAAATCTGATTGAATACCATTTCTTTTGATAATGGTGGGAAAAAATAACAGAAATTAATCACAACTCTCATTCAGGAAACTGATTTATTTTTTCTTGATTTTTTTTTTCCTCCCCTCGAATGCTCTCAGCAAGAAATGGATTTGCTGCCTCGGCCAAAGAAGTCGTGAGCAATTACAAATAAAATTACGACATCACTTCAGCTTTCGAGATCGAACCGGTGAGCCAGAGAGAGAAGAATTGGGGGAGGGGGAGGGGGGGTATTGGGGGTGTCAGTCACAAGTTTTCTTTTCTAATCTCCAGATTATTATCTGCGGACGCCTGGTCTGTCTGAGGCTCGTCCGATCTACCCACTCCGATAATTGCAGCCGGATGCGCTGTTTGATCTGCGTGATGAATAGATGATGAGTTTTTCATGAAACCACTCGAGCACAAGCTCTCCAGTCCCACAGGGAGAAGAGAAAAGGTCAGCACAGGTCAAGTTTATGGGTAATGACATATCAGCCAGGCGTATTTAACACTTTGCTAATTCTCCCTCTCAATTATGGTGTTTTCTCCCCCTCTGAGCCATGAAGTGAGAAAAGATCGCAAAAGATTAGATTTGGAGGCTTGTGGAGGACCTCGGTGGACATGGCTCTCTCTCTCTCTCACAGCTTCATAAAAAGATTATTATTTTTTGGCTAGGTATGAGTGAAAAAACTAACTCTGGCCTCAAAACATTACCAATCAGTACTTCCATGTTGTCTTATGACCACAGCTTCAGGAAGTGTTAAAGCTTCAGGAAGTGTTATAGATTCAGGAAGTGTTATAGATTCAGGAAGTGTTACGGCTTCAGGAAATGTTATAGATTCAAAAAGTGTTATGGCTTTAGCAAGCGTACGGCTTCAGGAATCGTACACCTTCAGGAAGTGTTACCTGTGTACAGAAGGTCACCTCATCACCTCAGCCAAAATCCTCATCTCAATTTATTACACAACCCTAATTAAACTCCACACGTTTTAAAAAAATACCACAGAAGAAACATTTTTTTGCTTCCTAAAGAAGGTTTTTTCTTTCTTGCTTTCTTTCTTTCTTTCTCATCAGAGAAAATCATGTCTGAAAAATGAAACCACATGTGAAAAACGAATCCATGAAAATAAATGAATCATGTGTAAAAAAAATCACGACATGAGTAAATGTGTGAACTATAACATGTGACATGTCTGAAAATCCCATGTATAAATTTGACACTTGAATCATGAGATTATTCACATGCTGCAGATGAGCCATGTGTCAACTCAAAACATGTTAAAAAATCATATTTACATGCGTATGACGTGATGTGTGATGTGTGTTTTATGAGAGCTGCTTCCACACCGACACACTTTCGGATGATTTCATGTAAAGAAGCTGAAAGCTGTCGCGCTGCTCATTTGGCTCTACATCTCGCTACCTCTCTCCACCTCTCTCTACCTCTCTACGATCTGGTGTGACTTCCTGAAGAGAACAGCACTGACACTCACACTGAACTCAAGCATGTGCACTACAGCACACAGACACATCACACACTGCTGCAGGAGGGCGAAGGAGACAGCCATCACACTGTGTGTGTGAGAGAAAGAGACATGGAATGAGAAGGAAAAAAGAAAGGATGGAGTGTATGTGTGTGAGAGAGAAAGAGGGAGGAGTGAATGGGGAGAGAATGAGAGTGTGTGATAGTAACAGAGGAAACAAATGGATAGAGAATGAAGGACAGAATGAGACATTAGAATGTGTGTGCGTGTGCGAGTGTGAGAGAGGAGAGAGATTGCAAATGCTGAATGACTGAGAGAGACTGTGTGTGTGTGTGTGTGTGTGTGTGTGTGTGTGGTGCAGTGGTTTAAGCAGGCCTCTGTCAGCCTGACACTCCTGAAGTGTGTGTGATGAAAGAGTCTCTAATGGAGGGATTAAGTAGAGCAGAGGAGGACTTCAGGGGGTTTCTGTTCATCACACACACTTTGTTCTCGTTGGGAGAAGTCCTTTACACTCCTCACACACTCAACTCACGCTCACACACACACCATACACATTTTAAACCACTCCATCTGTTATCTGGTCTGAATGAAGGACCGGTGATGTAAAGGGGTTTGTAGCAGGTACCACTTCATCACAATGAAAACATTCCTCACAGAACTGTCTACAAATATTAACTTATTAAATATTAACTGCTATTTTTCAAAATAGTGTTTGTGTGAATAAATTGCTTGTGAAAAAAAATGGTAATTGCAAATCAGATTAGGAGTAATTCTGGCCTAACCAGATAGATAAGGGGTTAATGGAGTAGTTGTTTATATGAAATATATTATATACCGTAACCATCAGAAGCTTAAACTTTAATTCTCCTGACACAGGAAAGAGGTAAAAAGTTAAACATGTTGTCCATTAATAAATAAAAAAATGTAATTGTTGGCAAATTGCTGTGGTATGAGAGAAATAAAACACATCAGGAAGTGCTGTTATAGGAAAATCATAAATTTGAGGTGGTAACAGTAACTCCGCTTCATGCTGAGCCGCACCACACCACTTCATCGTTGATTATTTTCCTAGAACTGCACCCCCAAGTCTTTTATTCCTTACATATTAGACACTAAAAAACATTGAAAATAGTTTTTTTAATGTGGTGCTATTGTATCTATGTTGCAAAAATGATATCTTGAACAATAAGTCTATTTGTAGACTTTTTTAAAAACTGATTTCAAGCTTTGAAAATAGAAAATATTTATTGTTCTATTGGCTTATTATTATTATTATTATTATTATTATTAATGCTTGAAATAAGCCAAATTATCTGCCAAAATAATTAGAAATATGCTTAAGTATTTTTCAGCATTTACATACATATTAATATGAAGTTTTAAGATCATTAAAAATAAGTTTGTTTCATAATATAATAATGTAATAAACAGAATTATATAAATTCACCTTTAATCGCCTTGCCAAAAGAACAAGACAATTTCAGTCTTAGAATTAGCAAAAATAACTAGAAATATGTTTAAGAATTCTTTCAGCGTTTATATACATGTTAATATGAAATGTTAAAATCATTAAAAATGAGTTTGTTTCATAATATAATAAACAGAATTATATAAATTCACCTTTACTTAAGATATTTTCACTAGCCAAGATATCATTTTTTTGCAGTGTAAACATAACACATGTCATGCCTCATAAAAACATACTGGTATCTTGATAAATGTCATGATATGATAATTTATCCTAAACAGGCAAAGCAAACATACATAAACAAAAGCTTTGTCAAGTATTGACACCTATCGTTTCTGGTGTATACTTGCTCTCGCTGTTGCCACACGGGACTGTTTTGACCAGGAACACTTTACAAAATCTCCCTGGGACTCATATCGATAAATAATAAATAAATAGACAAAAATAGAAAAATAGTAACGATGCACTGGATTTACTGTCTGCTTTATTATTCTGCTCCCAAATACTCATTCCACAATTGATTCCTTGATTCCACGATGAGCTCAGACTCAGACACATCATCAGGGATAGTGCACGAAACAACACTGTAATGTTTTGTTTTTGTTTGCTTGTTTAAAACATAGATTGATTTGGGCAGGAGAAAGAAATCCAGTGTGACTGGGATACTCTCAGAACCCCATAACACTGTGGAAATCAGCTCCATCGAGCAGAAACCCAGGGTGTGTGAAAGAAGAAGCAACATAACAAGCACTTGTCAATCCTTTAGGTCTTCCATTCTGACAGGCTGGACGCTCTCTCTCTTTCTCTCTCTCTCTCTCTCTCTCTCTCTCTCACACACACACACACACACACACACACACACACACACACACACACAGCTGCTGGTTCAGCTGGAGAAGGCTGTGAACCTGTAAAAAAGATTTTTGTTTTATCCTCCTGGCAAAATCTGAGTCAAACAGAACTTCGCACTGTTGTGCATGCTGTTCTGTTTCTCCTATGTTTGTGTGCATGCCCACTGAAATATATTCTATGTCTGTGTGTAGACTGAGGGAAGGTGTGTGTGAGTGTGAGCTGTATGCGGATGAAGCTTTGGATCAGCAGGCAGGCCTAACTGTGAGTGTGACAGGAGAGCAGAGATGATTGACATGGAGGCTATCCATCAGATCCTTTAGACACTGGTTTAGAACCACAACCAAGCTAAAGCTGCCTTAATCCAGCTCAATCCAACTCTGCTCAAACCGACACAGGCCAAACCCACTCAATCCAACCCAACTCTGCCCAAGCCGACACAGGCCAAACCCACTCAATCCAACCCAACTCTGCTCAAACCGACACAGGCCAAACCCACTCAATCCAACCCAACTCTGCTCAAACCGACACAGGCCAAACCCACTCAATCCAACCCAACTCTGCCCAAACCGACACAGGCCAAACCCACTCAATCCAACCCAACTCTGCTCAAACCGACACAGGCAAAACCCACTCAATCCAACCCAACTCTGCCCAAACCGACACAGGCCAAACCCACTCAATCCAACCCAGCTCTGCCCAAACCGACACAGGCCAAACCCACTCAATCCAACCCAACTCTGCCCAAACCAACACAGGCCAAACCCACTCAATCCAACCCAACTCTGCCCAAACCGACACAGGCCAAACCCACTCAATCCAACCCAATACTGCTCAAACCGACACAGGCCAAACCCACTCAATCCAACCCAGCTCTGCCCAAACCGACACAGGCCAAACCCACTCAATCCAACCCAACTCTGCCCAAACCGACACAGGCCAAACCCACTCAATCCAACCCAGCTCTGCCCAAACCGACACAGGCCAAACCCACTCAATCCAACCCAGCTCTGCACAAACTGACACAGGCCAAACCCACTCAATCCAAATTGACTACGTTTGTTCATTTAGCTGATGCTTTTATCCAAAATGATGTAGAATTGAGATAGGATAAAACTGAGCAGTTGAGGCTTCCATGTGATCTTTGCCCAAACCCACTCAATCCAAACCAATTTTGCACAAACCCACTAAGCCAAACCAAATCCAAACCGACTGAATCCAACCCAGCACAGGGCAAACCAGTTCCCATCATCTCCATCTAAGGCTCAATCCAAAGCAGACCAGTTAAGACCATTAAAAGCTTAATATTTTGCCATTTTGAGCTTGGCCCTTTTTTTTTTTTGCCCTGGAGTGTATACATGAACGAAGAGCTCCCGAAAGGCACAACAGAACAGTTTTCATCTCTTTGTATGGAGTTCAAAGTCCAACTGGTGAACAATCCAATTAAGCACAGGGCATGGGACTAATTTATGCTTTAATAGGAGATATTTGTCAGAATAAGGATGGAAAAAAAATAATATGGTTCCTTGCAACTATTCTTGTCTGTGTTTACTGATGGATTGCTGGTCCACAATTCATGTGTAAACTGTATCAGTTAATCAGTGGGCAAAAATCCCTCTTCTCGGCTGGCCCATGCTGTAAAGACTTGAACTTACATAAAACCACTTCTGGCTCCCAAATGGTACATACAGCAACATAGACTAGCACGAAAATCTGAACAGCTATGCCTTATGTATGTCACCTACTCCCCTCTCATTAGAAGCCCCTTTCCACTTCCATCTCTTCTGGAATACGATGTGAGAGCTATACAATTTTCAACAAGCCTTCTCTCGGGCTGAGGTAAAAACACTCCGGTGACATTTTAGTGAAAAGCCTGAGCTTTCTCTTCTCTTCCTCTGCTTAAGGATATATTGTTATCGCAGGCAGTAACCCACACTGAGATAATTATCATCCATAATTTATGCAGCGAGCCGAGTGTGTGTTGAGAGGAGTGTGTGAGGGAGCTAGTGTTCTGGCCAGTCCAGCTAATTCTGCCCTCTTTAATGTGCCATCCTGCATTATCTTTATGAGAGAACTGGGCCTGCTGTTCGCTCTGCTGCGAAGAGACAAATCACTCGAACATTCGTTATCTCTCTTCCCCCCCCCCCACACTCCTTGTTCTCCACTTTGCTCTCATCTTCAGTCTCATTACAGTTTCACTTTATTTCCTGGCTTTGCCTCCATTCCACTTTGCTCTTAATGAATCAAGCCATGAATTTGAGCAGTCATTTGCTCTTTCCCTCTTTTCCCCATCTTTTGTTTTCCCTCTCATTTTGCCTGTTTTTGAAAAGCTCTACTGTTAGGATGACAGGCTTATGCAGCGGGTTAAACACACCCAGTGACTCACATTGCTAACTTGGCTTTTATAAATTTCTGGATAGATCCTGATTAGTGAACTATCTAAAGTAGAGGTCTAAAACAATGCCACTATCTGTATCTGCATCTGTCTGTCTAGTTCTGACAGTTCCTCACCCTCAGCTACATCACTTGAGTTCATAATTGGTCTCAACAACAACAAAGTTTAACTTTGTTAGTTGTAAAGCAATGTTTGTACCCATGATTTTTTCTAATGAATTTATCTCCATTTCCAAAAATGTAAATAAAGTAGTAGTCTAATTTACCTGAACATTTTCATGACCCTGATCAGGCAGTTACTAAAGATGAATGAATAAATCTTGTAAATGCATTGTACAGTGACTTACTCTCATGTTAATGAGTGTGCTGTTTGTTTGTCCTGTGAGCTTCATATCTAATCGCTTGCTCGCATGAAAGTAAAAACCACCTGCTCACATGACTTTTTGTTTATCTGTATTTGTATCTGTTCATTTGTTCGATCAGAATAATGTATCCATATTCATCTACGATGCTAATCCAAACAACTCTTTTTCCCCCCCTCAGAGAATGTAGAAAACTAGCATTGCTGGTTGACATGTCTCTCCCATCAGTCTTTCTGCCCATCTATCTCTCCATCTATCTCGTCATCTATGCATCCATCTGATTTTGAGACCAAACCCTCAATTAAATGCCAGGAGTGATTGTGGAACTGTAAAAAGGGGGATATCTGTGAAAACTTTGGTGATGGATTGGATGTGGAAAGAGAGAAATGGGAATTAATGACTAGAAAGAAGATGGAGCTTCAGACATGGTCTTTCTCCCAAACTACAGGTCTATTCCTAACTCCATTTGATAGACCTTGCAAGAAGTGGATATTTCTGCTGTGTAGCATAGGCTGTAAATGCCACAGTTTAAATTTTTTTATGTGGCTGACATATGAAGCGAGAACTACACCATTCTTTATTAACCATCAGAGAATTTGGAGCCGTCTTTTGTTTTGCTTCTTATTTTTGTTCCCTTGCTGTTTTTGAAAAGCTTGGCTGTCATGAAGTGGGGTAAACACACACACAGTGAACACATGCATGCTTTGAAAGTTTAAAAGATGTGTAAACTGGAAATGTACAGCTAATGATATCAGACACACACTTATCCCCAGTCAGCGTCTTTTCCTTTTGTTTCAGCAATCCTGTAAACCCACTAGGAAGCAACTCAAATCCTCACAGTCCTTTGTTTCTGCATGTTCATGGTGTTTTCATTTGGTACAATTTATCAGCAGCTCTGGGATAACATGGTGTTTTTTGGGTGCTGTTTTTCCCCTGAAATAAACGAGTGCAGCCATCCTTCCTCTCATTTTGCTGAGGCCCTGCTGGATGGCTTTCGCTCTGCTCGACTGTAAATGAGAGGCACTCTGTCTGCTTACTTTGCTGACAAAGACATTTTATTACAAAAGCTACAGAATTTAGCTGTCTAAGAGTAGCAATAGCTGCAGGGAAGCTGCAAGTGCGTGTTTGAGTGTGTGTGTGTGTGTGTGTGTGTGTGTGTGTGTGTGTGTGTGTGAGAGAGAGAGAGAGAGAGAGCGCAAATATGCAAGCTTGTGTTTTCCTGTGTATTCTAGTAGCAGAATAGAGGAGCCATTGCATGGGTTGTGTTGCTACTGTAATATTTTTCAGATTGTACTGTAAGCTTGAACATTCAGAACAGTCTTAAATGTTCTGACTGCCTCTAAGCTGTGCTTTTAAAATGAACCTCTCTTTCTCCGGGTTTAACCATGAAAGTGGTGCTTTCGGATCGTTTTTGCTTTCTCCAGCACAACAAAAGTTCAGGGTCAGCATTGATTGAAAATGATACACTTCCCCCAGAGGAATCGGTGCACTTTCCAAAATGTAAATCGTACCTTGGTGAAGAAACGCGTGCAAGCTTGTGTGCTTGGTCCCCCGCTGTTTTCTGAGCCAGTGCTACTCACCTTTAAGCAGTATAACAATAATCAATGGGGCGTTATTAATGATAAAAATCGTTTATGTGCATAGCTCTGGCCTCCTGCAGTGCTCGATATGGCTTTGTAGTTTGTGGTGTGTGTTTCTGCTTGATCTCTACTCGGCATTGAATTCTGCAGCGGGACCAGCGCTGATCGGACTCCATCAGGCTCCATTTCAGAGCGAATTGATTCAACCTTTCAAAAAACTATGGGTGCGTTTGATGCCAGATGAATTCAGCAAGACGGCGGTAATATGATCTTTACATATCAGTGCAGATGCTCACAGAAGGTCTATGACTATGTCATGAGAAAGGTTGATGTTTGCCCATTGGTACTTCCGCTGCACTGTTAGTGTTTAACATGGAGGATGATTAGAATATACAAGTGTGTTTTACTACATCCTTTAAGATTTTTGTTATACATACGTTTTCCCATATTGCTTTGTTGCCAACTACACTTTGGGTCAAGTGGGAAGCGGGGGGAGTTAAACGTTTAAGATAATACACTGTCTATTCTGAATTTACGAACCCTGAAACACTTCACAGGGGGACATGCCCACAGAAGCCATGTTTAGGGAAGTAATAAAAACAGTTTACTCTAAAATGTTTAAACAACCAATAGACATTTGGCTCCTGAGATTCTCTGCACCGTTTGTATGCTGATTGAAAAAGTGGCTGTGGCAACAATTGGGCTTAAATATAGGTCAAGTCCAAGCAAGAAACATTATACATTTTTTTATGTATGTATTATTTTTTTTATGTCAGTATATATTTACTGTCATTCATTTTTAACTGAAAAAAGCTGAAAACAGAGCTACAGCAAATGCAGGTTTCATGTTTTTAATCGCTACCTCAGGTAAAAGCTCTTAGCTCATGCACTTGTATTAGTTTGCCTCTGATTAAATCAGATCAAGTCAACAGCAGCTCCTACCTGAAACTGGTGACAGTGTGGTGAAGTTGCTTAGTCCCTCTGCTCATGATTAAAATGTTTTCATCGGTGTCAGTAATTGTGTGATGATAAACACAAACTTATAAAATGTTCAAGTGCGTTTCAAATGGCTTATAATTTCAGCCCTTTCTGAGTGATAGTCTTGAACACTTCAGAATGAACCACAACCTTAATGATCTTCTAAGATTTATTCCTACTTCCTATTTAGCAAAAGGACCCAAAATATGTGTTAGCTGTCCTTAAATAATGCCTGATGGGTGTGGAGGTTCAGTTTTTTCCCCCCAAAGCATTATCATTTCTGTATATAAAATATCATGACCTTCTAAAATTTTAAATACACAATATATAGTTTTTTTGTGTCTCATGCATACAATAGTCATTAGAGAAAGAAAGACAGACGGATAGACAGACAGACAGACAGAGAAAGATAAATATCTCCCAGACCTCTGTTCACAGCATTAATCACATTAATTATGGAAGCCTCTCCATACTGAGGACTCATGGAGGGAAATGAAAAGATCAGAGCCATCAGTGAGTGGAGTTAATGAAAATACTAATTACCTGATGATGAACTGTGGGGAGAGAGAGAGAGAGAGAGAGAGAGAAATCACACTTTTATACTGTAATAAGGTGGCCATATTGAGTGAGACTGTTTGGTTAATTGACCAATAAAGACATCAGTGATGAACACACACACACACACACACACACACACACGCACACAGTGTATGATGGCTTTAATTAGTCTTAAATGTTCACACACTCATGCTATGTTATTGACTTTACTTCAATACATGTATGTTTGTGTGTGTGTGTGTGTGTGTGTGGTATTGACATGTGCTATCACTCTCCCACACCACCAATCCAGTCTCACTCCTCTGTCCCACCATCTAAACCTGTCTCGGTCTCTTAAACTATCAAACCTATCTCTTTCTCTCTGTGTGCTGCAATCCAAATCTATCTCACTCTCTGACTCTCTCTCTCTCTGTCTCTCTCTCTCTCTCTGTGTCCCACTATCTATACACTCTCTCTGTCTCGCCATCTAAACCAGTCTCATTCTCTCACACAACCAAACCAGTCTCACTCACTCTGTCTCGTCATCTAAACCAGTCTCATTCTCTCACACAACCAAACCAGTCTCACTCACTCTGTCTCACCGTCTAAACCAGTCTCATTCTCTCACACAACCAAACCAGTCTCACTCACTCTGTCTCACCGTCTAAACCAGTCTCATATCTCTCACACAACCAAACCAGTCTCACTCACTCTGTCTCACCGTCTAAACCAGTCTCATTCTCTCACACAACCAAACCAGTCTCACTTACTCTGTCTCACCGTCTAAACCAGTCTCACTCACTCTGTCTCACCGTCTAAACCAGTCTCATATCTCTCACACAACCAAACCAGTCTCACTCACTCTGTCTCACCGTCTAAACCAGTCTCATATCTCTCACACAACCAAACCAGTCTCACTCACTCTGTCTCACCGTCTAAACCAGTCTCATTCTCTCACACAACCAAACCAGTCTCACTCACTCTGTCTCACCGTCTAAACCAGTCTCATTCTCTCACACAACCAAACCAGTCTCACTTACTCTGTCTCACCGTCTAAACCAGTCTCACTCACTCTGTCTCACCGTCTAAACCAGTCTCATATCTCTCACACAACCAAACCAGTCTCACTCACTCTGTCTCACCGTCTAAACCAGTCTCATATCTCTCACACAACCAAACCAGTCTCACTCACTCTGTCTCACCGTCTAAACCAGTCTCATTCTCTCACACAACCAAACCAGTCTCACTTACTCTGTCTCACCGTCTAAACCAGTCTCACTCACTCTGTCTCACCGTCTAAACCAGTCTCATATCTCTCACACAACCAAACCAGTCTCACTCACTCTGTCTCACCGTCTAAACCAGTCTCATATCTCTCACACAACCAAACCAGTCTCACTCACTCTGTCTCACCGTCTAAACCAGTCTCATTCTCTCACACAACCAAACTAGTCTCACTCACTCTGTCTCACCGTCTAACCAGTCTCATTGTCTCACACAACCAAACCAGTCTCATTCTCTCACACAACCAAACCAGTCTCACTCACTCTGTCTCGCTGTCTAAACCACTCTCATTCTCTCACACAACCAAACCAGTCTCACTCACTCTGTCTCGTCATCTAAACCAGTCTCATTCTCTCACACAACCAAACCAGTCTCACTCACTCTGTCTCACTGTCTAAACCAGTCTCACTCACTCTGTCTCACCGTCTAAACCAGTCTCACTCTCTCACACAACCAAACCAGTCTCACTCACTCTGTCTCACCGTCTAACCAGTCTCATTCTCTCACACAACCAAACCAGTCTCACTTACTCTGTCTCACCGTCTAAACCAGTCTCACTCACTCTGTCTCACCGTCTAAACCAGTCTCACTCTCTCACACAACCAAACCAGTCTCACTCACTCTGTCTCGCCGTCTAAACCAGTCTCACTCTCTCACACAACCAAACCAGTCTCACTCACTCTGTCTCACCGTCTAACCAGTCTCATTCTCTCACACAACCAAACCAGTCTCATTCTCTCACACAACCAAACCAGTCTCACTCACTCTGTCTCGCTGTCTAAACCAGTCTCATTCTCTCACACAACCAAACCAGTCTCACTCACTCTGTCTCACCGTCTAAACCAGTCTCACTGTCTCACACAACCAAACCAGTCTCACTCACTCTGTCTCACTGTCTAAACCAGTCTCATCCTCTCACACAACCAAACCAGTCTCACTCACTCTATCTTGCCGTCTAAACCAGTCTCATTCTCTCACACAACCAAACAAGTCCCACTCACTCTGTCTCGCCATCTAAACCAGTCTCATTCTCTCACACAACCAAACCAGTCTCATTCTCTCACACAACCAAACCAGTCTCACTCACTCTGTCTCACCGTCTAAACCAGTCTCATTCTCTTACACTACCAAACTGGTCTTAGTCTCTCTGTCCCTCCATTGAAACCTGCCTCACTCTCTCACACCACCAAACCAGTATCACTATCTCTGTCCTGCCATCTAAACCTGTCTCTCTCTCTCACACACCACCACACCCTCTCTCACCAACTTGTCACTCCTTCTGTCCTGCCATCTGAACCTATCTCACCCTCTCACACCCCAAACCAGTCTCACTCTCCCTGTCCTGCCATCTAAACCTGTCTCACCCTCTCACACCCCCAAACCAGTCTCACTCTCCCTGTCCCACCATCTAAACCTGTCTCAGCCAGTAAACCTGTAAAGCCAGTCTCCCTGTTTCTGTCTTGCCCTTTAAACCCATTTCACTCTTTCACACCACCCAAACCAATCTCACTCTCCAATACCAGCCAAACACGTCTCACTCACTTCATGCCACTCAGGACCAAATCATAATAAACATCACTGATTTATTTGCACCAATATGGAACTAATTTAGAAAGTAATCAAGGCTCTATTTTTCAGTCACAGTACCTTGTGAAATAACTATGCAAGATTTATAAGTAACAAATTTTAGCCAGGTTGCTGTGAAATGATATTTGCTAACTCAGTCATGAAACAAATAAAAAATGAATAACTGTTGGATAACAGGATAAATAGTTTGGGTTAGATTGTTATTAAATAAGAGCTAACATTATATCATGATATCTAACTAAAGAATTTAAGTAGCTAGCTATAACTAATAACTCCATAAATTAAGGTATAGCTAGCTGCTTAGCACTGCACCAAAGAATTATCAAAACAGTAGCCAAACATAAATAGCTAAACAGCTAGCTAAGTTGTTAGCAACAATAACTTTAAAAAACAAAGTATTAAATTAAACAAGATGCTCACTTGATGATGACCTTAATGATTCTTTTGTAAAGGTGATGTCACCATGCTAGCCCTGATAGCAGCCGAGCTAAAGGCAGGCTTTCAAAGATGGAGAGTCAGAGACACCACAGTGCACAACAACACACACCTCCATTTCAATTCAATTCAGTTTTATTTGTATGGCGCTTTTAACAATGGACACTGTCACAAAGCAGCTTTATAGAAATATATCAATTCAGAATATAAATTTTAAATGTATAAATTTATCCCTAATGAGCAAGCCAGAGGTGACAGGGGCCAGGAAAAAGTCCCTGAGACGACATAAGGAAGAAACCTTGAAAGGAACCAGACTCAAAAAGGAACTCATCCTCATCTGGGTGACATCAGAGTGACATAATGCCATGATAAATAATTCCCTTCTATAACTGTGTACTACATGGTCAAAACGCGCAATAGTGTAACCAGGAAATTCATTATAGTTTTCACGTGAAGTCTATTTTGTTGAAGAAAACAAACTGCCTTCATATCTGTGTGTATGTCTCTCTCTCTCTCTCTCTCTCTCTCTCTCTGTGTTGTTTTTTTTGTTTTTTTTTTGTTGTTGTTGGCTGAATAACATCAAAGAGGTGCTCCCATCCTCTGTCTCGCTGAACCTGTGCCGTCTGACATGCTTCTACTCTGTATGTGTGTGTGAGGGAGAGAGAGAGAGAGAGAGAGAAGCAGAGAGAGACAGACAGAAAGAGGAAGAGAGAGAAGCATATGAAAGCAGTCATAGTTGAAAGAACTGAACCCATTTGAGTGTGTGTGTGTGTGTGTGTGTGTGTGTATCTGTGTGTGTGTGTGTGTGTGTGTGCGCGCATCATTGTATATTTCTGTATTGAGATTACCAGTGTTGTCAAACGATTAACTCCTGCCACACACACATTTGTGTGAATGAATGAAAGCACACAAACTGCAAAGTATTTATACACTCATATACACTCACACACACACACACACACACACACACACACAGATGTGAGATGGTGCAGTGTGAGATAAGAGGAGTGTGACAGCAAAGGAGAACAGAGACTGAATCTCCTGTTACACACAGATACAGTTACACTCGAGGGAGACAGAGAGAGACAGAGAGAGAGAGCAAAAAAGAAAAAGAGAGAGACAGAAAAGATAGAGAGAGAAACAAAGCAAGCAAGGGACATAGAGATATGATTTTGGCCACAGAGGGGACATGAAGAGTCTATTAACTGCATTTCAGTCCCTCTTACACTCTACACAGAGAAGAAGATGAGACTCTCTCTCTCTCTCTCTCTCTCTCTCTCTCTCTCTGTGCACCTTTAAAGGCCCAGTGACATTTTTTTCACTGAAAATTCACAGACAAAATTCATTTCAATAGAATTTGCTGTGTCCAACAATTTCACATCACATTTCCAGTTCACCTCTGCTGATCTTCAACCTGCAAAATCATATCCTCAACCAGTGGCTGTGTTGATCTTTGATGGTCCTTTGTATTTCATGTATAAGGTTGGCAAGACTGTATAGGGTTGCAAATTAGCTAGTTTTGTTAACAGTCAACTCGGACATGGGGGCAAATGAGGATGATTTGTAAACCATGACAGTGAGCATGATTGTGCTGGATAAATGGGAGTCATGAATTCATCCTAGCAGTCACCATTTTAGACTAAGCAGATGTTAAAGAGCACTCTGTCAATCATCAGAGTCATCAGAACACATACAGGCATCATCTAAAAAATATTATTAGAACAATTGTTATTAGAGAAGGTTAAAGACCATTTATTGACAAATTAAAGGGAAAAAAACCCTCCTGCGGCTCTTTTATGCTGTAGAGCAGGGGTCATCACCTGGCAGATTGTGGCCCAGATACAGACTCAGCAATGTATTTCAGAGGATCGGACTGAGCACTTTAGTAGAACCAATCAACGCAGGAAAAAATAGCAGGACCAACATTTTTTAAAAACATGAACCATGGCACTTTCTGTAGTAGATCCTCTTCTATGGTTAATCACATGCATTTACGTAAATTATTTAGTTGAAGGCAGCTTACTGAGAAAGACTGTAGTAGATTTTTTCATTTTATTTACCCTCTCTGCTCTGATTAATGAATTGATAACGTTAAAAAACCATCACTGATGAAAAGATTTAGATGTAAAGATGATTGGACAGAGAAGTTTGTGTTTTTTTCTCAAAACTTTTCATTTATCCCGAGCCCACTGCAATAAGTGGTAACCAAAGTGCCAATATGAAATAAAACATAACCACTTGTTTTTTGTCTTATTTATCACCAAAAATGATCTTAATTATAGCCATAAACTAATCACTAATGTTTAAGCATTAAAAGGTAACCCCAAAGCCTTCAGTCATGTTAGTTGCTTATCCGGCTGTTTGTCCAAGGAAGGACCATCACAAATTTTAGATGAATACCCCTGCTGTAGAAGACATTTTACTGGCCTGGTTTGTGTCCATGTGTCCCCTTAGTTCTTCAGACCAATTGACTTGATCCTAATGGGAGTGGTGTCTTCCAGGATGACTCCGCCCCCTTCCACAGGGCACAAGGGCTCACTGAGTGGTTTGATGAGAATGAAAATGATGTAAATCATATGGTGTGTTCTTCACATTCACCAGATTTCAACCCAAATGAACATCTTAGGGAGATTTTGGAGTGACGTGTTAGACAGCGCTCTCCAGCCCCATCATCACAAAACCAACAGTGAGAATATCTTTTGGAAGAATCATGTTCTTCACTCCAGTACCGTTCCAGAGACTTTGCCATAGAATCTATGGGAAAGCGCTCTGAAGCTCTTCTAGTGGCTCATAGTAGCCCAACAACTTATGGCCCAATTGGTTATGCCTTATTTTTCCACTTCCCTTGTGGGCTCTTAAGCAATTTGTGTCAAATAAAAGAATAAAGAATAATTTCATGTTTTCTCATCACTGTGAGGATGTTGAATCCCCAAAAGGAACACGAAACAACATACACAACAACTTCAGAAGAACAAGGCTACAAGACCACCAGGCTCAAACAACGCATGGGTGACTTCTTCCTCCCAACACAAAAGCGAGAGAGGAAAGCAAAGACAAAAAGATGAAAGAGAAACCAAGAGTGTGTGAAACAAGCAGAACAGCACAACACAACACAGCACAGTGTCTCACTCTCCGGCTCAGACCATCATGGCCATGGCAGAAAAAAAGAGGGGAATGGAGAGAAAGTGATAGTGGGAGGGAGAGAGGGAAAGAGGGACTAAAAAGCCTGGTTCAATTAGCGTCGTAAAAAGAAAATACTTTGTAAAAAGGAAATAAATGCAGCAGCGAGAGGAAGACTGATGCTCTCAAATAAACTGGGGCTGCTGAATTTTTAATTGGGGAGAGAGATCCTAATTACGGCCATCAAGACACAGCACTTCCAAACACATTCCACACTTCTCTCTCTCTCTCTCTCTCTCTCCCCTTCGCTCGGCCTGAGTGTATGCTTCCATTTCATTAATATTTGATGAAAATGGGCTCGGCTGCATCAGCTGCCCCAAATGCCGCCTCCATTACGCATGCCGCTGTCCTACGTGTGTGTGCGTGTGTGTGTGTGTGTGTGCGTGTGTGTGTGTGTGAGGTTAAGAGGTGGGGTGGTGTCTCGTCAGCCACTCCTGTCGATTGATGCTATTAGATGGTCGAAAAACACTCGGGTGTGAGCTATAATTGAGCTGACACCAATAATGAAAGTGGATAGTGTCTCAGAGCTCCGGGCAAAACGCTGAACCTATTAATGACCATCATAACTCTAGGGGACTTTACTGTAGGGTCCAAAAGTCTGAGTGCCCTACCAAGAACTGTTTATGTTTCATCAATTATCAAACAAGCTGTGTGAAAAATCCTGGTGTGAAACAGATGTATTTCCTCTGGTACCCTCCTTTCTGTGTTGTGTGTTATCGTTCTGACTGCTCGCAGCCAATCAGAACACACTATCTACTGCATCGTCCATACTGGATCAGATTCCTTAGTAGACATCCTTTGACATGTCTGTTCTTAGTGAGCAATATTTTAACCCATAAAGAACCTTCGATAGCCACTGAGGATGAGTTTCAGTGTCGTCATACTGTAAGTCATTGTAAGTATGGGTGTTTCTACAATTTGTGTGCCAAAAAGCCTTTTAACTTTTAAAAATGAAACTCTTTAAAATCATTGTTTAACACAGAATCTAAGAAAATGTTAAAAACTAAAAAAAAATCTCTTTCTGAAGAAAATATTAAACATTTATTTGCTGAGAGGCTACATTTGACTCCTAAATGTGTAACTGGGTTGAGTTTTATTTTATTTTATTTTATTTTACTTAAACTTAGATTTATTAAATACACAAAATGTGGATAACTAGCACCTATGCTAATGATATAAAGACATTAACGACATTCTAATGAGTTTACTTGAAAAATATATTTTTTAATTAATATTTTACTTTCAGTCTATAATTTGGGCAACAGTGTTGTGCTTTCAAAGTGAGCTCATCAATCAATACCACAATATCATTGAAAATAAATAAAAAAGAATGAGATAACTTCCTTTTCTTCTTTCATGTGATCTTCACCAAATTCGGATGATGTAACCTTGTGTTAAACATGTGACTTTCTAATTCACATGTTTATTTCAAATATTCTAAATGGAATATTTCAATATTTCATATGGACGGATTCACACATTAATGCAATGAATGTGAAATGCAAATATTTTGAGGTAAAGTGTAGTTAAAGTGAGCCGGAACATGCAATAAATTCTGTAGATTTTGTAGGTTTTATTAACATTTTACATGATTTGTCTGAAACATTTTCTAAAGTCTTTGGCATCCTAATTTTTTTAAATATTAAATTTTGTCTTAGATGTTTATTTTAGAACTTCATTATTGAGTTGGTAAAAAAAAAAGATTTTGTAGCAGCCAATTTTCTTAAAAAACTGCACAAAACGTTTTTATGTAGACAATGTTTAATTGCATTATTTTTGCTTTACATTTAACTCATCATTAGTTCATATTTAAGTAAGTGTTCATTGAGATATTAATGCATGATTATTCATGTATTGTAAAGTGTTACCACATAATTTGCCAGCTAGAGTTAGTGCCTGGTAAGTTAGTAGCACAAGCTACCTACATAAACACTAAGCTAGTCAGCTAGCTAAACACTAGCCAGTTGAACCAAAGTAGTCTATAATTAATGGTATTTTAACGTACATTTGACACTGCTTCTTAGAAACAGTTTAATGTTATATGGGCTCCTTGTTGTATTGTTTCCTTACTGAGACCACCACCACAGGAGCTGGACAAAATGTTGTACCTTCATCTTGATATCCTCATTTAACACACAAAGCCCAAGATTGCCTCTGAGTTGTCAAGCAGGAGAAATGAGAAAAATCCTAAACTGCACTCTTTCTGAAAATCGGACTAACATTCTAACTTTTTTCTAGTCATTTAGAGTAGTATCAGTCAGAAACCCATACAGAAGCTGCAAGCTGGCCAGAATTAAATATAAATAAATGAATGCTAACATACTTGAGTTAGCCAGCATCATTTTATATAAATATCATATGCCAGCATGCAGTGGGTTATTATTTTGAGCTAAGGTTAATGTTAGCTATCTCAAAAATACTTTAGTATTCTAGTTAACTTAGCTGTTGTATGCTAGCTAAAGAATATTAACAAAAACTAACTTGTAGTTTTTTTTTTATTTCTTAAAGAACAAAAAAAAAATCCTACTTTTTATCTATTTATAGTTAAATTTAATTTTGTTGAATGTCCAGGAAACAGTTAGTTCCTTTAACAGCTATAAACTGGCATTCCTTCACGTTCTCTTGACGTTATTAATACAGAAAAATGTTACTGAGAAACCATAAAATGTAAAAAAAAGTGGGAAACAAACATGTCTAACAACCACATTTTATATTTTAGGATGACACAGTTGATTTGACTTTGGTTTTAATACTTTGGATGATCTGAATGACCTGCTCTTGTTGCCTAGAAGAACCAGAGGGGCATCATGTATAAAACAGAAATTTGATTAAACATAAAAATGAGGGTGTGAGGGGAAAAAATGAGGCCTAATCCCCCCTCAATCCCCCCAGAAAGCCACTAGGTCCCTCTCTCTGCTTGTCATTTTCCCGAGAGACCTTCTGCTTATTAGATATTCAGAGAGATAGAAAGGGAGAGAGGGAGAGAGTGAGAGCCACTACTCCCCCAACCCTAATCTCAAACATGAAAAAAGGGACCTGGCGTGTTAGGGCCAGGCCTAACCTTTCTGTCCCGACCTGTTTTAAATTTTTACTGAAAGTGCTAAAAATTCTGCATTGTTTCAGCTTGAAACTTTATCTGCTTGATGCAAGATATTAACATTTTGATGCTGCTAGTACTTGATTCACATACACTGATGTTTAGCAATTAGCATTAGCATGTATTTTAGATTAGACTGGGGGAATCCATGCGCACTGCCCCCTTTTCCCTCCGACCAGCAGCGATCTTATACAGTTAACACTCCAAAACGTAATGCGCAGTTTCCTCTGTGATTGCAGTTTATCAGGAGAGACGCATATACTTTTTGCACCAGGCCTTAATTCACTGAGACAGAAGGAAGCAGAGGAGAAAGCAGCTGTCATCTTCAATCTCACAGTGCCTTCATTAACATCAAACTTTAATCATGCTTTCAGAATTCCTCTGTCTCTCTCACTCTGTCTTACGCAGCTCTTCATCCCACACTGAGGTGAGCAAAAACTGGGAAGTACACAGCCTACGTAATCCTTTAAGTAAGGAATAAAACATTTGGGGGTGGAAATGAATCACAGATGAGCTGGTGTCACTGTTACCACCCGGAAGTTAATCGTTTCCAATAACAGCACTTCCTGTTATAACACAGTGTTTCATTCCTCTTATACCACAGCAATTCTATTTATTTAAGAATGAAACATCATTCTTTTTAATTTCTTTGTAGTTACATTTAATGTTGTGGAACATCTGTGAAACGAGTTATCACTTACAGGATAGTAGCAACAAACAGTTGTTCCCTCACCAACCTCTCTCTTTCTCTCTCTTGAACATAATAAGACAAAAACACATAGTTTTTTATGAAAGCATAAACTCCTCTCCGGTGTCAGAAAACTTAAAGTTACAGATTACCTCCAACTGTAACAAAGCACGGACACTCGCAACTCCTTCCTTACAGAAAACTTCACCGTTTACAGAAACGATGTCATATTAGAAGAGGTGCATTCATGTAAAGCTCTGATTTCCCTTGCAGCTGCGCTACTGTCAGAGCTGCTGTTATAGAAAATGAATCAACACCTTCTGACTAATCAGAATTGAGAACAGAAGCACTGATGTGGGATAAAAGCAGTTATTAAAGTGAGGGGTGAAATCAGAGAAGGCCTATAATCAGACATGGAGAAATAAGTTTATACACCCACACTGATCCAAGAGAAGAGCATCCTGAACAAAAGCGAAGAACACAGCTGCATCAAAGGAGATTAAAAAGACAGAACATGCAATGCTAAAACAGTCTGAACACCACACCACCTCCCAAACCACTGCACTCTCTCTCTCTCTCTCTCTCTCTCTCTCTCACTCGTAGCTTAAGAGCGTAGTACAAATCACAGCACACATTACCACAATGCACTGCTTGTATTTACATATTCATAGAGATGTAAATTATTTAACACTCACGGCCACAGAGAGATTGTGCATCACACCAGTGTTATGCCTCACATGCCAACAGCATCTTAGACAATTATTATATCATGTTATAATTCTATTCATTCTGTCCTTTTGATTTATTTTAGTTTATATATTTCTTTATATATTTTATATTACATAACTAATATTTAACAATTTTAATGTTTCATTCATTAACATATATTTAAGCTATATATTTAAAATACATGCATATTTATATTAAGTGTTTTAAGATATTCAATATATCTTTTAAACACTTTATATTTTAATGAACATTTACTATGTATGGTTATAATGTGCATGTATATTATTTTCATTTATTTTATTATTTTTTATATTAATTATATGTCTACTTTATTTCTGTATATTTAATTGTATTTTTTTTTGTGGTATACGAATATTAAAATAAAATATTTATTGATATACAGCATATTTAAAGTATATGTATAACGTGATCCATTCAGTTTACCTTCACATTTTCTATATTCTGAAGATATAATTAGAATCTTCAGAATTATAGTTAGAATTTTGGTTATAGTATATAATATATAGTGTTTGTTTATTTCTTTAAATCATTATTTCTAATCATTTGTTTTTTTTTAATTAATTTTATCAATAATGTTTATGTTAATGACTTTAATTGCAAATGAATATTCATTAATATGTAATGTATTTCTTTAAAATATATGTAGATATTAATTACATTGATCTTAATGAATGCATTTAGATATTTATTCATATGATATAAATAAACATAAACATATCTTACTCAAAAAATTGGTAAATAGCGGAAAAATGTAGTTAACGTTAACCAGTAATAATAATAATAATAATAATAATAATAATAACAACAGTCAATTAATTAACTGTATTAAGAAATGTTTGGTGTGAATATAAAGGATGGCATAGTGTGTGGGGTTCTGAGAGTATGAAGTCTGCCAAAGTCAAAGGAGAAATACACACACACACACACACACACACACACGCGAGCACAGAAAGACCTCCAGAAAAGGACACAAGTGGCAGAAGCTGTACTTCCTCGAGTGTGCAGACCCCCTCCCTCACGCACTTCCACTACTCGCTCACTCACTCTCTGCCTTATACATGCACACACACTTACACACATACACACACTCACGGAGGGAGGCTCACACCATCATCACCCCTCGCAGGAGGAACAGATGCCCGTACTCACTCAGTGTCCTGACATCCTGCACTGAAGAAGTTCCCTCATTTTTTTTTTTAAACACTCGTCCGTCTTGTCTTTAAGATGGCCGATCGGTGGAGCAGGGACACCTTGGTGACCATCGCAGCAGAGCCAGCTGTGTATCTTAATCCCAGACCTGGGCTCTGGGCTTTATCCGAATCCCATCCATGCAGTTTTCCCCACTCATACACAATCTGGCGTCCCGTGCCGGGTTTCTCTGCATCTGCTTGCAAAAGCGAAGCGCAATCAATATGGAAGGGGCGCGCTATTTTATGATTGGAGAAGTTGTGTTGTGTTTTTTGGTGGTGAAATTCATTATTTAGTATCTGAACCTTCAGCTATTCCGTATCATTTATTCATAAAGTCCCTTTTTGCCAGAAGGAAATGGATACAGAGAGAGAGAGAGAGAGAGAGAGAGAGAGAGAGAGAAGAGAAGAGAAAGAGAAAGGGAGAGAGAGAGCAGGGGGTAAGAGGAAGAGAGGAAACAAAGCAGAGGGGTGTTAGAGGTTCAGATTGATGATATTGATCACATAGCATCTTGAAATAAATTGAGGGAGGGAATTATGGACATGATTGACAGATGAAAACCTCATATGGCTTCGAGGCCTTGAACATCAGAAGCGTACGCTGCACTGATTGAACTGAGCATGCTCTGACAACCAACGCACACACACACACACACACACACACACAAGGCAGCAACCTCAAAAGTCTTGCTTGTTTGTCTTGCAAAAGAAAAAAACCCTGAGCTATGATTATATGGATGTGTGTAAAGTGAGGCAGGTTTAAAAGTTCAAAAATAAAAGGGCCCTGGAAAACAGTTGCGATCACTCACACACATAATGAAAACAAATGCAAAGCCATGGAGGGAATAAAAATGTAACATAATATAGCTCAATTCGACACCAAAAACAAGCAAATCTTTTTCCGTCATGCGAATAATAATAAAAGTGCATGCTTTAGCAGAGAAGCCGAGGCCTAGAGCCTGCCAAGGGAAAATAATCAGAAATTTCCTCACCCCTTTTGAATTATTTACATCCGACTTGCCGCTACACCAGCAGTGCCGAATTGCTAGAATCGATCTCCGTCAGTGGGTGAGGAATAAGCACTACCTGTAGAAGGAGTGTGCACTTTGTAGGGTGCAAGGTGGAGGATGTAGTGTAAACTTACACCTGTACTGGCCGATCATTTTACTTTCTGAAACAAGCTCCTGTTCGAGCACCTCTGTTTCTGCTTAGTTATAGCCATCCATGGCTTTAGGCATCAAACACACACACACACACACACACACACAGACTAATGCTGATTTGAGTGTCTTTGTAATGTATTTTTATTGATTTGTCTCTTACCTTAGGTAAAACATGTGGTGTCCAGGGAAAACCCAGATGTCACTGTGCCTGAATTCTAGTGTAATTTTTACCAATGATGTAATGATGTAGAAATATTTCTATTTACATTCTAACCTTGACTTAGCTTTCTGCAGAGATCACATTAGGCGGTCAGTGAAACAAACTTAAAAAGTAAAAAATAAATCTTTTCAAAAGATGACATTAAGTTAATGTTTTGATGTGAAAAGTAAATTTTATTACTTATCTAAAACTGTTAGAAGATGATTTTGGTTTTAAAGCCTAAATTTATACAGTGTAATATATAATTATATTAGTAATAGCAATCTAGTAAATTTATATATACGTACATACATTACATATATATATATATATATATATATATATATATATATATATATATATATATATATACAGATAGATAGATAGATAGATAGATAGATAGATAAAACAAAAAATGAAAGCAAAACAAAACACAAGAACAACACTTTAGATTTAACTTTAAAACAGGAGTACACTGTAAATACCTTAAAGGGACAACTAACACTGTCTAAAATTTTTTTCTGTTCTGTATCAAACAGATGGTATTTCTTTTAAGAGATATTTTTGTTTATGCAAACAGTTAATATTTCATAAATTACAGATAAAATAATATGTATTGAACACAAAGACAAAAAGTTTACTGGGTGAAGATACTACTGTTATACTGACTTCCTTGCATTCCATAGAAGAATATAGACAGATCGACACACAATAAGGCAGACACACGAACCTAAATATAAGAACCTTGTCTTTTCCACAGTTACAGTGTAAATGCAAACAATATATTATTTTTTATAATATGTATATTTTTTTAAGATATATGACTTATGATTTATATACAGGGTCTGATGTTAGAACCACATTAAATGCCCATTAGGTAATTTCCTCCTAAAATTCCCTTTTAAAGACCTCATGGAGAATTCATGAGCCATTATTATGAATTATTGAGGTGTGTCGTAAATGCCCATTTCATAGTTGGAGTATCTTTACTTTTACTTTTGTAATGAATCAATTTCAATTAATGCTGTAATGTCTCCCTCAGGCATTACTGTACTGTGCAGGTAGGCAGGTGCGCTGTGCTGGAAACACCCAGACAAACAGCATCGTTCAGTCATCATTAGGTCTCATTGTGTTCTTTCTCATCCTGATTGCTCACTCACTTCCTCCCAGACCACTCACTCTGACATGATGAACGATTATTGTTTAGCGAAAGTAAAAAAGTATTGATCGGGGACGGTGGATGTACATCTGCTTCTGATAAATATGGTGTGCAGACAAACTTTTTTTCCACCTGGACGCATCCTGGCACCCTGGGGAGCCAACTCATGCTGATGATGTCATAAACCCGAGAAGAGATGCAAGAGAAACTCATGAGGGAGCTTCATTTTCCATCTCAATGGCAAACACATACAGACATACACTTATCCATCATATACAATGACTAGCTTCCTAGCATATCAGTTCCCTTATCTAAAGGTTTATGGCTCGGTTATCTTCCAGATTTTTTTACATCACTGGCAGCGATTCTAGCCAAATATTTCTGTAAATGTTAAGCAGATGTTAAGTACCCCATTGCAAGTAAAGAGAGGCATGCAAACAGACAATCAAAAATAAATACAGACAGGTACACAGATAGTGGCAAAAGTTAAGACAGGCAGGCAAGTATGCAAAAATAAAGAAACACAGACAGACAATCTGGCAAGTATTTAGCCAGACAGGCAAAAGTAAAGAAAGATAGGCAAGCAGACAGACAGGCAGGCAGGTATCCAGACCGACAAACAAAAGTAAAGAAAAGCAGTCAGACAGACGAACAACGAAAAAGACATGCAGGCAGGTAGGCAGTCAAACAGACAGGAAAAAGCAAAGACAGACAGACAGGGGTGAAGACAGACAGACAGACAGGCAGGCAGACAGGCAGACAAAAAGACAGACAGACAGACAGACAGGGGTAAAGAAATACAGCCAGGCAGACAGGCAGGCAGTAACTGCAGTGTGATATAATAAAAGTTCAGCATAGTACACAACATTTCCAAAGAAACAGGATGTTTCAGATAAAAGTCTTTCATCAGCTGTGCAAGCAAAGTGCTTCTGACGTTAACCTCATCATTTTACTTCAACCTTTTAACCTTCAAAGTGCCTTTGCACCTCATAAAGCAGGCGACATCACTTTTGTCTCCAGTAACTCTTTCCACCCTCATACCACACAACCTCCCTCTCTGTGTTTCTTTCCATCATAACTTCTGCTCCCTCTATACAACACTTTTTCCTGATTTTCTGCATATTTCTGCATTCTAAGAAGTTATCTTCCTTGGAATGAACAAAGCCCCAGATACCTTTTGCACTACATTAACCACTTGCCTTAATACACTCTGTCTTCTCTCTTTAAGATTAGCCACAGTACTCCCCCAACCCCCAACCCACCCCCCACCCCCACCCCACCAGCCATTGCTTTCTGATATCTGAGGATGATATCAAGATAAGAACAGTGGAGAAGAAGCAACACAGGTTAAAAGAGCCCAGAAATCTGACAGACACTTGACAGTCTTGTCCACCTTATGTTCCAACATTGCAGCTGCAAAAAGCAGTTTTTACCAGGACAACCAGGTCTCCACTTCAACATCCTGTTCAATCCACCTTCAACTGCAGTATAAACTTTGCCACCTTTTTTGAAAATCAAGTGTCAGACATTAATAGACATAGTCTCATCACCGCATACATATTCCCAGCTGCCTTCTAAACACTATTTTCATTCTCCCACCTCATTGACATTTCAAGCTTCTCCTCACTAGCTGGCCTAAAGCTTTGTCCTCTAGACCCCATTCACTTGCATCTTCCTTATGCTCCTCCCTGGACTCACCCATATCATCCACACATAACTTATCTCAGGCAAACTAACCACCATATTATAGCAGGCTTGGATAACGCAGCTCAAAAAGTCAACAATCAACACATCATAAGTACAGTAGGATACATAAGTACTACAGGATAGTCACCTATTTTTATCTAACAAATCTGAATGTACTGATTTAAACATGTTTTTCTATCACAGAATTACTTCCACACCAGTCTGGCTTGTAGAGCAGTCACTCCATTAAAACTCACACTGAATCTCGTGGAGCTCCTAGCAACTCCTCAGCAATATACCGCAAGCAATCTGCAGCTTTTGATATGGGGAATCATCAGATTCTCCTGACAATCCACTTCAGCCTCAGCATAACAAGAACTGCACTGGGGTGTCCTATCTCATGAGAAAATCCTTCAAGGTATATAAGGGGCTAAGATGTCACATCAGGTGATGACTTGTGTACCTCAAGGATCTGTGCCTGGCCTTCTGCTCTTGTCACCTTACAACACGTTATTAGGAACCATCGTGCACCCTCATGGATTGTCTTGTTACTGTTCCTCTAGAAATAAATACCTTTATGCATACTTCCAATTCAATATCTTGAAGAACTTCTTGTCATCTCAGCAAATCCTTCAGTCCAACAATACATCAACAAGACTACCATCAATGTCTGCTAGGAATTTATACTCGCAGACTGCACTGTTGTAATCTAATCCTGCACGGTTTCTCTGTATATTAAAAAAAAAGATCAGACCAAAACTGTTGTAACATGTAGCACAACTTCTCATACTGGACGGTCTTGCAGCTCGTTTTGTTAAACCACTGCTGTGCTTTATACTTCATTTTTAGTATTGTCGAATCAATCTGAAATTTTACAGTGAGACAATGTAGCGTGGACAAGCCAGGAGTGAAGTGGTCAACCTTCTGGAATACGGTCAGCATTCTGGACGAACGGTCAGCATTATGCACCTACTGGACCATCCAGACAGTAAGGCATTACAATAGTCCAACTTGCATCATGTAACTACATGATATGAATCTTTTAGTTTAGTCTTAGCTCTTAGATTATATGAAGCTGTAAAGCTGGTAGATGAATCAAGTGTGTTGGAGTCAGAGAGAACCCTAAAATGTGCAGGACAGGGGGTAGAACCTGTGGCCTAGAGTATTAGTTTAGATGAGGTAAGTATACAGTATATAGCTGTATCTGCAAGGTCTAGCCTCATTTATACCTACATGCTAATTTGGTCTAATCCAAATTTATGCTAAAATAAAATACATTAAATCACTGATCAGTCCCTGATCATTAAATCCCAGATCAGTTATCAGTCTGAACTTTAGATCAAAGGTACTGGCTCTGCATTTGGTATAATCTAATTTTATGTTCATTAGATGACTAGAGCAAACTTTCTGACACTGACCTTATTTTTATGTTTAGCTGGGAGAACAGACGCAGTCTCAATATGGTGGAACCTGAGTGATGACTGAAGGCAGCTTGCAGACTGTCAGTTTAGCCTTTTTGTCTGCTACCTGGCCTTAGCTTTGGATTGTCACAAATTCACTAGGACTGTTCTTGAGAGAGCAGCACTTTCCCAAGTGGAACGGACACTGTCCTGTGCTGAAAGGCCAGACTTGCACTTAAAAGTAGACAAATTGTCTATAAAGGCCTCAGTGTTTTCCAAGCTCCAGAAGGACATCTAGAAGTTCAGTGACCATAAGCCACTGTAAGTTACTTCACCATGACTTATTGTGATGGTATCTTGATCTGGATTTAAAAAGATGCCAAATGAATATAAATATAAATATAAATATAAATATAAATATAGACAGACAGGTTTTCAGATTTGTATACAAAGATTCAGTATACAGGTAACAGCGATGCAGTAGCAGAGGCAGTGACTGCGAACTGAAGGAAGTGTGAAGGAGTGTGTAAGTGTGTCAAACACTCAAACGCTTGCTGCTGTTCCCACCTAAAGCCTCTGATACACACTATAGATATACACTATAACTCTTGCATCATTAGTGCGCCAACACAGATGAAAACGTCTATCATACACACTTGCACTCCAACACGGCAACTACTGCTCATCTATAATAACACTAGAGCAGCCGAGGCCCTCCGCTCCCTATGTCCCCCTCAGTCTCTCGTTATCATGCCTAAGCAGGAGCTGCAAGGGTATGAATTGATTTGTTGGGTTCCTCTGGGAGCTCATGCTACTCTCTCTCTCTCTCTCTCTCTCTCTCTCACACACACACACATACACATACACACATGGTGCACAGGTAGTGGGGTCTGCAAAATTCCATGGCGTATGCCTACATTGTTATCTCCATGTGACCTTTGACCTATGATGCATTGGCACAGATGAAAGATGCTCATCAGCATCACGGGAGTGTGTGTGTGTGTGTGTGTGTATGTGTGTGTTGGACAGGCAACAATCAGAATCATGCTGCACCTTTTGAAGCTCAGCTCCACTGGGAAGCAATGAAACATTGATGAGTAGCGTCTGTGTGTGTTTGTGTGTTAATATGTGTAATTGTGTATAGGGAGTGTGTGTGTGTGTGTGGCAAAGGCCGAGTGGCACCAGGGGCAAATAAAGCACCGTCTCAGGTGTAGCTGGTATTACAAGCCTGAGGAACGGCTAGTTTACACACACACACACACACACAAGTGGGCTGCAGGGTTATAAGACACTCATAAAGATGGCTTCCTCTCTTATTAGAGCCTGTCACTCTGGGTGTCTGTCAATAGTGTGATTAATAAAAGCACACAGCTGACAGGCTGCCAATCAACACACACACACACACACACACACACACACACACACTGCAAGAAGAAAAAAGACAGGAGAGAAAAAAAGAGCAAAGATAGAGGGATGCTCTCTACCTCCTCCACAGGTGAGGGTCAGACCGGCCGGCTCTCGTTTTTACTGTCCACTATTTTGACAAGCAGTCTGACAGTTTGAGCTTCACAGACACACACACACAGACGTCTGACAATACCATCAAACCTGTTGACCACAGAATCTGGAGTAATTGGGGTCTGTGTATGTGTGTGCGTGTGTGTGTGTGTAGTCTAAAGGTCAGAGTACACTATTTATCTATCAAGCAATAATCCACCATTCACTCACTCTTCTTTTTCTTTTTCTCTCCTTATGTGTGACGAATGCAGTACAAAATGCTTTATCAGACTCTATTTCAACTTCATTTTGCACACAATTTCAGCACTGTGGTTTTATAAACTGTATATATATATTTTAAATATTTCAGATTTAAACTTGCCAGTTGATGTAAGTAAGCTGATGTAATGTTGTTTATACTTGAAGTGAGAACAATCATTAAGAGCTAATGATATTAATAATTTTATGACATTAGCACTGCTGTACTTGTACATGAGTATTAGTGTCTGAGTGAAACTTAGCGAACATAACATGATTATAATTTATCACAGCTCTGTTGAATTATTGAGTCAGAAGGTGTTGATTAATTTTCTATAACAACAGTTCTAACAGTAGTTCCAACTGCAGGACAAAGTACAAGACAGGTTTATATTAATGTGCTTGCTGTCATTGCATGTTATCATTTCTATAGTGTCATATGACGGAATCAGAGACAGATTCAATTGCAGTTTCGAATTTTATTAAAACTGGCAAACAAATCCAAAATGGGAGGCAAAATCGTGACCAGGAACAGGCAAGAGGTTAGGTGATCAGCAAACAATTCAAGGGCAAAATCCAAAACCCAGGAAACAAGGCAAGATCAAAAACCAGAATATCAATCACTGAATCAAAAGGCTTGGTAAGTTAGCGTAGGTAGGTAAGCGTACACTGAGCATTACTTCGCAAAGAGTCATTGTGAGAGACCGTGTATATATAGGGTGATTGTGTGATTGGAAGCAGGTTCGCACGATTAGTATTCAGGCGAGCATGAACGTGCCAGTGGAGTGAGGTGTTAGGGACTGTAGTCTGTGGTGGCCACGGTGTGTTGTGGGAAGTGGAGTTTGACACTGACACATTGACGTGACATATAGTAACAACTCATTCACAGGAACTTGTATGGTAGATGCTGAAAATAAACACTTTAAAAACACATGCTATTTAACAAAGAAAAATGTATTATCTTTAATATGGTGAGGTTTTCTCTAAGGAGATGCTTATTTAACATTTATGGAAGGAGTCTCCAGTGTCAGTGCTTTGTAACTGTCAGTAAGTTTTGAACACTTTTGAACATGCTCATCAACTGCGACATTGATTATTTTCCAATAACTGCACTCCCTGCCGTGTTTTGTTCCTTACATAACAACATATTCAATAATAATATAAAAATGTTATGGCAATGTCACAGCTTAGTGAAAGTGAAGGAGGAATTTTCTGTTTGTTAAAGCACTATACAGTGCATTCAGAAAGTATTCAGACCCCTTCATTTTTTTTCGCAGTTTATGTTACAGCCTTATGCTAAAATGCTTTAAAAACTAGATCTGTGATAACTTTGCAGATTTATTAAAAAGAAAAAAACTGAAATATCACATTGATATAAGTATTCAGACCCTTTGCTATGACACTTGAAATTTAGCTCTGGTGCATCCCTCTTCATCATCTTGGAGATGTTTCTAGACATTGATTGGAGTCCACCTGTGGCAAATTCAATTGATTGGACATGATTTGGAAATTCACACACCTGTCTATATAAGGTCTGACAGCTGAAAATGCACATCAGAGCAAAAACCAAGCCATGAGGTCAAAGGAACTGCCTGCAGAACTCAGAGATAGGATTGTGTTGAGGCACTGCAACACTCCACCGGTCTGGGCTTTATGGCAGAGTGGCCAGACAGAAGCCTGTCCTCAGTGCAAGACACATGAGAGCATGAAAAAATTAAATTGTAATTTTTTTTTTGCAAATTCAAAGCGGGCTTTAAGGCCACTCTGAGCTGTGCAGGCAGTTCCTTTACCTCATGGCTTGGTTTTTGCTCTGATGTGCATTTTCAGCTGTTAGGCATTATATAGACAAGTGTGTGCCTTTCCAAATCGTGTCGAATCAGTTGAATTTGCCAAATAAACGTGTAGAAACATCTCCAAGTTGATCCAGAGAAATGGGATACACCTGAGCAAGTGTCATAGCAAAGGGTCTATATACTTATATCAATGTGATATTTCAGTTTTTTTTCTTTTTAATACCTTTGCAAAGTTATCACCATTCTGTATTTGTAGTCCAATCTCATTGTGAATGCTCTTATCTGATTGATTTATAGATAAGGTGATGATATATACACATATAAACATATCAACAGTGTTGAATATCAGTATGGCTATGATAATACAGCTGCTTTGAATTGGACTGAATTGAAGTGTGCGTATCTGAGAGAGAGAGAGAAAGAGAGAGAGAGAGAGAGCGAATGTCCCAGAGAGACTGATTAACCCTCATCTGTCAGAGGATGAAGAGATCTCAGAGGGATGAGTGCGAGACAATGGGGATCAGTGCGATTGTGCTGGTGCTGGAGAGGATTAGAGCGAATGAACACATAATACAGCAAGACAACGTGTCAAGTGGTACTCAGTCAAGGAGAGTGGACGTGTATTATAGTCTTGAAGATGGTTCTGCACTCATCTGAGAAGCTTCATCAGCTCTTCTGAGGGGAGAAACCTCCTCGAGTCCAGTTGTCTTGACTCACTACCACTCCAACATGTCCAACATGACTAAAAAGCATGATTTAAAAATGATCAGTATATTTTTATTTCCAACTTGAGCTTCAACATGAGTTTCAGTTGAATGGTATATAGACCCATAGGATCTGTGAGAACATGGAGTGTCATCATGGAGTGGTTTGGGAGGGAATCCCTTAATTACTAACAGACAAGTTGATAATAACAATAACACAAATATAAATAATACAAATATAAATTTAATTTCAGCTCATGTTTGATGAAACAAATAAGTGTGTTATCAAGTCACTCAAAGTTCAGTTTGTCATTCTGTATTTGTATCATAAACACACATTTTTTCCAAGTATGACACTTTTTTTCCCCCTGTATGATAAACTTGCTCAGGTTGATCTGAACTTTGATGACATGCTGAGTGAAAACAAAATAATTTTTTTCCTAAAACCTGGTGAGTCTCAGGCAGGACAAATACTTTAAGATCACTTTAATTCATTACACAAAACAGTGTCACTGTTACCACCCCAGATTTGATTACGTTCCTATAACAGCATGGCCAGAAGTGTTTCATTCCTTTTATACCACAGCAGTTTGCCAATGCTAAGACTTATTTTTTATTAATTAGAGAATGACACATCTTTTATATCTGTTTACAGTTATGTTGTGGAAAATTGTGAAAGAAGTACCACTTACATTATAGCAGCTATAAAGAGAAGTGTCCCTCACCAGCCTGTCCTTTTTCTCTCTTACAGTTAATGAGACAACAAACAAAAACAAACAAACAAACAAACAAACAAACAAACAAAAAACACTGCTTATCTTGTTACCAAGAAATCCTAAAGATTTTCCAGTTTTGGAAAATGTATAGTTATAGCTTTACCTCTGATTGTTACAAAGCACTGACACTGAAGACTCCTTCCATAAATGTTAAATAAACATCTCTTAACAGAAAACTTCACCATATCAAAGATTACGTTTTTGTTTGTTTTTTTAATCTGTTTATGTGGCGCATCCTCCCTACAAGTCCCTGTGTAGGTTTTTACTTTAGAAACAATAATGTATTAGAACAAGTGCATTATTATATAAACCTGGGATTTGAATTACAGCTGGAACTACTGTCAGAAAATTAATCAACAATGTTGTATAGAGATATTTCGCTAATATAATTTATGCAAGTCACCTAAGCTGCAAAAAACCAAACCTATTACATGTATCATCAGTGTGGCTGGACAGTTTTATAAAAATCTTCTCAAGTGTGCATAAAAAAAACACAAATCAGTTGATTCTGAGGTCTTTAGATGTTTTTGGGGATTCACTGGGATGCACTGCTGTTAACATTACACTACAAGTGGCCATTAGTGTCCTAGTCCACCTTCACAAGTGGTCATGAAAGCATTTAGCAGTGTTTAGCGCTGTCCACTTGTGATCCGGCCACCCAAGATGAATGTTAATACCAGGTCTGAACAGGGCCTTTAGCTAACAGAGAGCATAGAATTAAATTACCTTTCGGACACAACTACAAATGTTACAGCAATGTTGTAGGAACGTTCTAAGACATTTGCATGGCTAATAATTAAAAAAAAAAAAAATTCTATTACAGTGGTGTTCAGGACATTTAGGGAACACGAGGAAATAAAAGTGTTTAAAAACAACCCATTAAGTAGATAGATAGATAGATAGATAGATAGATAGAACTTTATAATCACATTTTAGATGTGATTTCCACTCCCACCTGTACACACACACCTGTCACCAGGAGAACCTGTAAGCACGCAGAAGGGCACACTGGGGCTTTGTTTCCATCAGGAGTGTTTCCATCGATCAGCACTGAAATGAATAGAAGATAGATCAGGGGTTTTAAACTCCATGTTACAGTTGTATTGGTATAAAATCTAAACAGATGGACTGGGCCAATGGGACTGAACATTGCTAAATAGTGCACACTACAAGAGGGTTCAAGGAAGAAAGCTCATGCTCGTGTTGTTGTTTTATGGCCTCGGGTGTAAAAAATAAAAGGCTGATGTGTGAAATGAAATGGCTGTGGCGCTCATGCTCGCTCTCCATCCATCACTGAGGCGATATGGCCGATGTTTATTAGAAATGATCCTCGCCATCTGCGGTGTTCAGAGGCTCCTCATTGGCCAAAACGCAGACCCAAATGCTGCTTAATTATTGATGTGTGTATATTGCTGATTTCGATGTTCTCCTCCCTCTTTCCCCAGTGTGTGTTTGAGAGAGAGAGAGGTGTGAATTTATCTCACTCACTGCACTGCTTTTACACTATCTGCAGTGTGTCTGTGTGTGTGTGTGTGTGTGTTTGTGTGTGTGCGTGTGTGTGGTCTCAGTGGAGGTGTCCTCAGCATTTACTACATCCAAAGATATGTCTCGCCACACACACTGTAGCCGTTTACCTGTCGCTACTGATGCACTGCTGCACAACACAAAATTGAGAGCAGGAATAGCCATCTGATTACACTCACACACACACACACACACACACAATTAACACACAATACAGAGTGCATTTATTCCATCAGTGACCTAATTCAACACACCAACACTAATTCATTACCACATTAATGCAATATTCCTTATTGCAGTAGATTCAAAACTAGGGACATTAGATCCTTATAGAAATGTGATCATATGTTTTTCACATGTGATTCTGTGAGTAATACATAATGTGGTAAAAGATGTGAAGATGTGTTTCACCATGTTATGCTCTGAAATTGTATATCATATAACGTGATCACATGTGAAAAATAAAACCATATGCCCTAAATGTGAAAAAAATGAATTAAATGAATGCAATGAAAACAAATTTGAAAAAATAATACGACAATACATCAATCATGAAAAATATTAATCACGTGAAAATAAATGAATCCTGTGTAAATCACATGTGAAAGTAAATGAATCATGTGTAAATCACACATGAAAATAAACGACTCACGTGTATATCACGTGAAAATAAATGAATCACGTGTAAATAATGTGAAAATAAATGACTCATGTAAATCACGTGTAAATAATAACATGAAATAAAGAAGTTGTGAAAAATCACTTATAAAAATAAATGGACTGTGGAAAAATAAAAACATACACTACATTTGAAAAGTCCATTACATATGGAAAATTAAAAAAAAATAAATGCGAAATGTCTAAAAACCACGTGTAAAATTCCCAAGAGAATCATGTCATTATTCACATGTGAGGTTCATGTGACTTAAGTGTAAACTAGGGCTCTCCTGTTAATTATGGACACTGCAGACAAGGCAATAAGGAAATAAGGGAACACTTGACGAACCAAGAAACCAAGCAATGCAAAGATCCAATACGCTAAATTCAGACAATAAAGTGAAAAATTTATTTACATATCTATAACAAAAGGTGTGGACCATTTTTTTTAAATAGGCGTCCAAACAAGTGCCAGCAACTAGGAAGTGACAGGAAACTCCATTTGTTCTGTCAGCTCAAAAGTAAGACATTTTAGAAAATGTTCCAGACAGAGATACATCAGGCATTACACCCCTCCCTTAAAATGATAAGTAGCCCATAGAGCCTATATAATTCACAAATACAAAAACACTTGCAACTTTGCACACCCATCCACGAACATGACACAACTTTAGGTCATAATCCTGTGAGAATAAACTCCATTGCATTAAACACTGGTTAATGTTTTCATGCTGTGGAGAAAATCCAAAGGATTATGTTCTCCATATATACAACAAGAGGAAATGTGGAGGAAATGTATACCACAAAATGTTGTAAATATTAATTTTAATACATTTCATTTATAGAAATATACAATCAAGTAGTAAAATTAAATGATTAAAAAGTAATGTAATAGAATTCAAAGAAACAAGGAAATTAGGGAAGGATAAAAATATGGAAGAAACTAGGAAGAAGTGAAAATTAGTGATGCTGGAAAACTAGGAAATAAGGAAACATGGAAATAATGAGCAAACTAAAGAACAACAAAACTTGGGACACAGTCAAACAGAATTAGCCTTATTGTTGAATGTTTAAATATTTAACATGCCTGAGTGTAATAAGAGTTTTAAGCTTCACACATACACATACACACACTTCTTTAATTTATATTAATTACCTTGCTGCTAACTACAATCGTGCAACAAAGGCCCAGAGCCTCTGAAAGCTCGCATTACTTACATGAACTCAACACATAAACTTAAAAATCTAAAGTCCAGAACACCCACCTGATTCAAATACCTGCCATATTGAGTATTGAGGGACATTTCATTCATTTGTGTGATTCTTTGAATCTCTTGTAAACGAAACCACATAATGTCAGGATGTTCAGAATGAATCACTTGCTCTATTTAAAGTGAACCATCACCCTCTGCTGTATACACATGCTACTGCAGTTCCTCTGTTTTTAACATTGGACACTGCAAAACACACAAGAGCCATCACTTCCTGAACAGGTGACTATTCACTTTCAAGTTTCAAGTTTATTGTTATGTGCATTAAGCGTGCTTGAGCACCTATGTACAATGAAATTCTTGTGCTACAGTTACACACTACTACCCAGACACAGTGCAAAAATGATAAATGAACTCTTTCAAAATGTAGCAAACTGTAAACATTGAACACAACACAGTTGAACAAAAGACCTTGCAAGATTATTAATGTGCACTAAGTAAGTAAAAGCAATAATAAACTGTAAACACTGTAAACGTCGTATGCAGTTAGAAAGTGACATGGTGGGAGATATTGTACAGTATGCATTTCTATGTATTTGTGCAACACAGAGTAACAATTTCAGAGAAAGCAACAAAATAACCAAGAGACATTTAAGTTAAGAACTTCTCAATTCGATGCAAATGAGGTATGGCGCTGTAAAAAGACAAATCCAAACAATTGGCTTGAATGATTACTCAGACCAAACTCTATGGCTCTTGTGGTCCGATGTTTCTTCAGTTCCCCACTCATAACTTTGGTTCCCACCTTCAGTTACTGTAAAAAAAAAAACAAAACAAAACAAAAAAAAAACTACAAGCAACTTGTTTCTTGCTAGTGTGAACACAGGGCTATACGCAAAGTTCTGCAACAAACAGCTTTAAAATGAATAAATGAGTATAAAGAAGAACTGAAATGCCATGGGAGTATTAGATGTGGTTGGTTGTGTTTGGATCATTTTTGATACAGATTCCAAATGCTGCAAAAATATTAAATGGAGCTGGTTATATTTGTTCCACAATGCATATTGACCTACTGACCAAGTGGACCCTTTACAAATGTTACATTTGGCCTGAAGTTGTCTATGATAAAAGGTTATGCTAATGTATCAGAACCTATTCATTAAGAAATGACAACAGTTAACACCAGTGATCGCGAATCTTATCCTGAAAGGATTGGTGTTTAATTCCAGCTAGATAGGACCTACAACTAATGGTCATTTAAATACCAAGATAAATTGATTAAACAGGTGAAATTAAAACCTGAGACCAAAAAATAATATTGGTGACCCTTAATTAACACTATGTTGTTTGAGCATACAGCGTTGCCATTTGAATGATATAAAGCCACGCACAGTACTATGTGAACAGGTTAGAGGACAGCTGGTACAATTGTAATATTTTTGGTTTGAGTCAAGTTACTTCAAGTTAGTTTTATCAAATGCAATTTTCTGCATATCGTCAGCAAGTTTTATACATTTTCACTAAAACTTAAAGGAGTCATGTGTTATAACTACACCTGGGAATTGTAACATTGCATGATTCAATTGTAACACCACACAAAAACACTGTATATTTCCATGTACTGTACATCAGGAAAGTCAATGTTAAACCCTCATACATTCATTACCTCATGTGATAAAGCTTCGATGGTGATTTGGAGAATATTAAGCTATTACAAAAGATCATTAGACATCCATTACACACATGTGGAAAAGCGCACGCAGAACAACGACCCGTTTAAAGATGTTGTGTAATTGAGTGATAAGCAGAGTCATGCAGATGTTCAGGAATTAGTGTGTGCATTGTTTCTGTCTCAGTGCTGCCACCTTTCGCTACTCATAACAGTCAGAGCACCTCTGAGCCAAGATGCCATACAATTATAACAGTTCTTCCAATCGTACCACAAGTTGCACCCATGCTCTCTTATGATCTTGCTGAACAGAAGCATGAACTCTGAAAACTATGCTAACAGAGAAGTGTACACAACTACACAGACTTCTGTTTTTTAACATGAGAGGGAAAAAAAATTCTCCACAATAATACTTACCTGGCACATTTTATTTATTTATTAATTTTTTTTACAAATATCTCCAGCAAGAGTAGATAAATCCTGCTGTTTTTTTAAATGGACACAGAGAAGTGATGAACGTGTATATGGATATAATGAAGTCGCAGTTGCACGTGTTTAAAGAAAACAAAATGAACACATTGTGTTGCAATAGGCTCTTCTGTATTTGGCTAGAGTTCTCAATCTCAGTATTAAATAATGGATTCTTAATTAATAAGGATCAGCTTAACGTGTCACATTAGTGTTGGATCACTAACGAAATAAAAACAGTTTTTTAAAACTGGCTATATACTGTACAAGGTGACAAAAGTCTGGTGTATTTTGTTCTCTGATACTATACATGTATATCTGTCTCTCTCTAGTGGTGCATTACTGAAACAGCAATACCATTTTTATCTTCTTTTCCAATATAACACACACTCAGTGTTTATCATGGCAGCGATTTGACTGGACAGCTTGTTCTCATTTTCATCTTGTTAGATGGACACAACATGTGTGCTGTGTGGAAGTGCACAGAGAGAACACACACACTGACACACACAGACACACAACAGTGGATATTGACAGTGAATCAATGCTCAATAATCTGGTCAGTAATGTAACTGGATTTAGTCTCACCACACTTAATGAACACATGCTAGAGAAATAATTGCAGATGATGCCAGATATGGATTGAGAAGTGCTAGTTAACTTGGGCAAGAAGGTTGTATATTCAATACTATAATCAAAAACAATTTAAAATGATTAAATATATGTATATTGAGATGGATTGTCCATTAGTCAGGTTTGTGTAGGTGTCATCCTACGGTTCAAGCTCTATTGGCTCATCTAATAGAAACCAAAGGTCTTGTCCCTCAGGATTTTCCCTCTAATGGTGAAATATTGAGTGTTTCAGTCCACAAACACATAAAATTTATTTATTTATTTTTTATTTTGGATGGCATTTGTAGAATTAAAGCCCTTCAGCAAAGGGACTTAGAGATAAGATTAATGCAGGATAAGACCATCAGTTTCTGAGAGAGAGAGAGAGAGAGAGAGAGAGATCCTTTAAGGTGCCAGACATGTAAAGAGTGTTTATCTGGTTGCACTCGGGTGTGGAATAAAACAACCCAGTCTGAGAGCGTCTGTGTGAGGTGATCTCATTCCGGGTCCTAGAGAACCCTGGTGTGGTTTGATTTCAGTGAGAAAGCTATTTGACTCTAAACTCACCCAGCAGGAAGTGAACCAAATATGACAAGTATTTTGGGATGTGGGCAACATTTATTTGTAGATGCAAGCTGCTAAACTGAGCCACGAAGCACAAACTGAGCCAAAGGACAGAGTTGTAGCACTGTAGAAATGTTCTGGATATTTGGGCTGACGAACAAAAAAGATAAATAAATGCCGGATGCTTTTACTAAATGTTTTAAACTAGATATTAATATAATTATCGTGTAATTTATTGAGTGTCAGCTCCATTTTCTCCATGCTCAAGTCACTCACTTGGCAATGGTTCAATTTTTTTTTTCCTCACTGTATTTCTGACCAATGACATGAGTATGTTTTCAGCCCTACATGCCCCTTAGCCAATGTTTCTTTGCTTTTTGGTTTGTTTAATTATGTGAAAACAAACCAGACTAATACATTTTTCTCTGATTTGAACTTAGCTAATGGACATATAGGTGTGAAAGTGGCCTTATTATAAACTGTTGACTCACTCACCCAGGAAATCTAAGAAGGAAACCACAAACCATTCTGAAAATAACATATGTCTCATTATAGGATGCACTGATTCATGAGAAACCAAACAAGCCATGCTTATCAATGGCAAGGATTCAAGTATGATGTTGACGTGTGCATGGGACTGTTGAAATCTGACTCCTGCCTGCTCTTGAGGGAATCACACCTGTTCCTGCTGAAGGTTTGACCAATCTCACCCACTCCCATTATATTTTCTAATGAACTTAGTTGGTTCTATTTCCCAAAACGCAAATCAGTTAGTAATTTAAACTACAGCACATCCAATACACACCCAATATGAGGTTCTGTAGTGCCAAATATATCAATAGTGTGTGCAGTCTACAAGGAGCTGTTGATGCTGACCGTTGTTTTGAGTTTTATGCATTTCTTTTTACATTATAATGCAGCCGTTGTAATTATGGTATTGTGTTTTTCTCACTTTCTCTCGTCTGGTTGTGCTGTTCTACAAGTCATTTGATTGAGCGTCTTCTTTCTTAGCACTTTGTGCTGATCAAATAATGATATACACATTACTGATTGCTACTGCTAAATGCTCTGGACAATGTAAAAAAAAAAGCAAGTTCATTCTCTTGGTGAAATTACATTGGTGAAATTACATCCATTAAACACACATTAAAACAATTATGTATAACAGCCCTTGTTCCAGCAAGCACAAAGGCATTACAGAGATGTGAAAAATACTATTAACATCTTCACAAGTCACTAATAGGAAGCTAGATTTAAGCCAGAGTGAAGGTTTTTTTTAAACCCTACTATTCTTCTCACTTCTATCTGGTCATTTCTCATATTATTAACACTTTCCTTTTCTGGGTTCTGTTCCATTTTCTCTTAAACCTGCAGAAGTTAAAGTTAACAAGTCATTAGTAATTACTGACCTTTTCCATTTTATCATATCTTTCTGAGATATTGTAGATATTCTACTTCAAATCTAGCCTATAAGCCAGGTCATATCATTCAGGTTTCTGCTCCTTGCACAGTACTAACTGCCCTCTATAGAGTTCTCCTGCTTTAATCAACTCAGTTTGCTTTTATTTGTATAGCACCTTTAACAGTAGACATTGTCACAAGGTAGCTTTACAAAATTGGGATGATTTAGATCGCTAATGAACAGAAGTGAGGAAAAACTCCCTGCGACAACATGAGGAACAAACCTCAAAAGATTCAACAGGACAACGGTCCTCTCATGGGTAACACCTGATTATAAATCATTACACAATACAAGTGAAGAAGAGTAAAGAGTAAAGCATTTACTCTTAGGTACAAATCTACAGTATTTATGTGTGAACTGTACACTTGTCATAGCACCTTTGTGACAATGTCTGTTGTTAAAAGCATTATACAAATAAAATTGAAATGAAGACTACTCAGTTGATAAAAGCACATCTTTTTGAGTTAATGTGAAATGGCATTAAGGGGTCAGTAATTGTAGTGAGAACTGTTTTTTTTTTCAATAGAAAAGAATATAAAGTTCATATATATATATATATATATATATATATATATATATATATATATATATATACACACACACAATGGATATAAAAAGTCTACACATCCCTGTTAAAATGGCAGGTTTTTGTGAAGTAAAAGAATGACATTAAGATAAATCATGTCAGATCTTTTCCCACCTTTAATGTGCAATTGCAAAGTATACAAATAAATAGAAAAACAATCAGAAACATTTTAGGGAAAAAAAAAAGAAAAATAAAAAAACATTGGTCTTCTTTTGGTTAAGCCAGTAGCTTTGGATGTATGCTTTGAGTCACTGTCATGCTTAAAGGTACCTGAATGTTTTGTACTAAATTTGACTGGTATTTGTAGCGATTCATGATTCCTTCCACCTTGATAAAAGCCCCAGTTCTGGCTGAAGAAAAGCCGCCCTAAAGCATGCTGATAATGTGTTTTTTTTGCACCAAACATATCTTTTGGAATTATAGAATTATTACACCTTTTGGAATTGGTCTCATCAGACCATAACACATTTTGCCTCATGGTTTGGGGTGATTTAGTTGGGCTTGGATGTGTTTTGTGAGAAAGGGCTTCAGTCCTACCCTACCCCATAGCCCAGACATGTGAAGCATATGAGAGATTGTTGTCACATGCAGAGAGTAATCAGTACTTGTCAGATATTGACATTGACTTATATTATATTCCTGCAGCTCCTTTAATGTTGCCGTAGGTCTCTTGGCAGCCTCCCTGGTAATTTTTTTTGTCTTGTCCTTTTGTAAATTTTGGAGGGATGTCCTGTTCTTGGTGATGTCACTGTTGTGCTCCATTTTCTCCACTTGTTGATGATGGCTTTCACCATGGTACATTTAATTTCACACTGAGGGTGGAAAATGTTCTGGCATGATTTATCTTGGTTTCATTTTTTTTTTTTTATCACAAAAACTTTTTTTATCCACTGTAAGCCCTTCTGTATCCTCTCCAGTATGTATATGTGTTTTTAAGCCTTCTTTTCACTACTTCCTGCAAACAACAGTTGATAGACATGTAGTCATTCATTTTCAACAGAGAATTGCCACAGGGCTGAGGTGCCATATTTCTGTGGATGGGGAATTTTATGCAGGCTATAATACAATTAGAAACATTATTAAATGATCAATTAAAGCCTAATTATAACGCAAATATACAGAGAATCTGTACACAGAGAGTCTGTGATAAAATGGTCCACTAATAATCAAGCACCTTTTTCTCTGATAGTATGCCCAACCTGTCTCTGTTTCCTTTTTCCTACTCAGCGACAGCTTTGCTTAATTTAATCTTAGGGTTTTTAAATAATACAGTGTCCCTTCCAGCTTTGTTGTGTCATACTTTCTACTTATCATGCCATATTTTCTACTACTGTCTTAAGAAGCATTCACTTTCTCTATTTAATGACTCTGTCTTTTTTTGTCACTCTGTCTTTTTTTTCTGTCACTCTTTCTCTATGGACGTGTGGTTCACTCTGTAAAGAAGTAGAAGGTGCACCTTGGAGTTCCCTTTTCATGTTTACTCTGGGCCATATGCAGAGTTCAGTTATGCAGACATAGTGAGGATTTAATACCAGTTCACACATCAGTCCCTCAACATAACTACATGTACATGACTACAGACTTCAGCATTATTCAGAATTTACATAAGTGTTATATGCATGGGGTGGAGTTTGTCTAATTTTGAGTCTTGAGTGAGTATTTTTCTTATTCCTACAGTTTTTCCAGGGGTGGTGGTATTTTTTGTGTGCCTAATAACTCTAGCACTGACAGCATTGAAACATTTCTAAGAACTCCCCAATAGAAAATGCTTTTATCATCTAATGGATAATTACTAACCTGACAGTTATGTGAGTGCTTGAGTTCTGTTTGGGTGGACAATGACGTATCTTGACATTCTATACTCCAGTCATGGTTTTTCAACACGACATCTTATTATGTACAGGGTGTCCCAAAAGTCTGCATAGGGGACTATGTATACCAGCACCATGTCAGTTGTGCCTTCATCAGTGGATGTTTGTGGATGTCCATAACACTTCCACATTTTTTGAATTTGTTAATAACTTGGGCAACAGTGTCATGTGTGATGTGCTTGCCATGTTTCCTGTTAAAACAGATCACAACCTTGTAACAGATTCCCGATCCAGCCATGAGAGTGATTTCAATACTTTGTTCTTTTATCAAAGGCATTCTTAAAGGCTTAAACATCTTAAAATCTTAAAAAAAATCTATCTATCTATCTATCTATCTATCTATATATACACATACAAACACACACGCACACACACACACACACACACACATATATATATATTTATAGTACGAAAATGATGAGTCATTTTGACCTGTGAGAAATAAGCTGAAATAAAAATACTAAAAAGCAACTAGCTGATTTTAGTTGGTGTCTTGTTCCCTCTTATTTCTTGTTAAGAACTCTCACCACTCTCACCACTACACACACATCTGCCATCAGGAGGAGCTCTGAGCATGTGAACGGAATTTGTGTCTATTTCCAAAAAAGTGCTTTTTATGTTGCTTTTAGAAAGAAGAGAAGACATATAGGATATTTAAAAAATGAATTTTACTATATACTATACACTTTAATATTGATAAGTAATGAAAAGAACATGAGGGTTAAATGCCTGATAAATACTACAGCCCTCTTTTAGAGAAAAGGTGTGGATGTGGCATTTATTCAGAAATCTCATTTTTAAACAGGAAGAATGCAGAATAATGCTTGTTGTATAAGTTTTATTCATTTTTTAAATCAGTATAAAAGAGTATTGATCTTAACTAGCCAGAAATTTAATTAAATGTTTCGAGGGGATGTATTGACGCCACCCACCAAGGAGGCCTTAGATTAAAAAAAAAGTTTGAGAACAGGTCTTTCCATGAGGTGAAATCACATACGATCTAAAAGGGACTACATTAGCAGAATGGAGGATGTTTGCAGATAGAAGAGCTCAAACACATCTGAATTCACCTTCTTTACAGATAGACACCACACTCTTTTAAACAAATAATTATTTTCTCTTCAGGCTTATGCAGTCTCAGTCTCTCCGCAAATAGCTGTACTTACAACAGTTTTTGATCATTGCATTGTTTTTTTTTTTACACTCTAGCTAGTCACTCCATGTGGCATTCCGGTCTCTCACTCTCCTTTTAATCCTCTCTCACTGAGAAAATGTCCAACTTTGTTGAAATTAATACTAATCCATATTGTTAGTTCCCACTTAGACGTACACATAAGCAAGAAATTTCACGTTGTGTTTACATTTCAGTGAATTGTTCACCGTGTTTGTTGCTAGCAGACATTTCTGACACGACTTGCCATGGTTTGGACACTGGCCATTTTCACCCATCTGATTTTTCTTTGAAGATATTTGTGTCATAATCTTATTGCGCAACATTCCAGAAACTAGTTTTAATTCCTATACATTTATAGAATGTACATGGACTTCTTATGTCATGAATCCCCCTCTCAGTGCAGTATGGTTCCCAGAGCAGCGAGTGCTGTGTGTATTTGTTCTTTGTCCTCCATGTGCTTTTGTTTATGCTTTGCCATGTGCCTTTGTTTTGGTTTTGTTCCTGTCTCCACCCGTTACGTCATTGGTCTGTTACTCACTGTGTTCACCTGTATGCTTTTTACAACTGATTAGAGTCTACTTAAGATTTCTTGATGTCTCCATGCATTTATAAGCCTTGTGGTTTTTAGTTTCTATTCTGTTTTCTCACCCACACCTATGTCACTGTTTATGATCATGTTATGATCTTATTTTGCTGCTGCCTATTTGTGCTCTGACTGGATTGTCCTTAAAAATATCAAGCCTAGCAACATCAATTGCGTCGTGCCTCTATTTGCCACACTGTAAAACGACAAAAGTCATTAAAGTTATCTAACAAGTAAAAAAACCTATATAAAAATATTTACTATAGAGTGAGTAATATAAATAAAAAATATTTATTTCCCAAAATAAATCTAAAAAAAAATCTACTCCTCCTTTTATTATTTACTATTCGTTTTTATTTTCAAAACATTACGCTTTTCCTTTTTCAAGACTATTTCAAGCTTAAAATCAGTAATAATTGTCTAGAAATAGGTTTAATAATCTTATATTTGGTTTACTTTGGCATCTAATAGGAGATGCTAGATCATTCTGACTCTATTCAGATATTTAAACTTGCTAAGATTTTATGCAGTGAGGGCACTTGTTGATGAAGGTGTGAAGTTTGACACAGCTGTAGCATGTGCTAAACTGAAGTATTCCAGTGCCTTATTAATCACAGTAATTCCACAGCATTAATAAAGCACGGTATTAAAGCAGGCCTGATTGTGTTGCTTTGCAGAATCAATTTGACACTGCCTGTATCAGTCTTTATCTAGACAAAGTCTAGTTCTGTGTTTTAATACTATGGCATTAATAAGTAATGATTAATAATACACTATAATATCAAACTGTTTTTTAATCCATTTTCTGTTCTAGACGTTTTCTATCAAATTTATAGGGTTCTATTTCCCAAAATATAAACAAACTAGTAGCCTATATGAAACCACCTCTCAGTTAAAAAGGAAGAATGAAAGATGCTGTAAATTGCTTTTAGGTTCCCATTAATGAATATAAGGAAGACGATCTTCATTAATGTTCATTTATGTTCACATTAATGAACATTGTCTTCCTTTGTCCCAGCTTCATATCTGACTGCCCGCTCATGCCCACATGAAATTAAATACCTCCCATCCACATGAGTTTTTTTTTTTTTTGCTGTAGGATCCCAGTCTGGAAAGCTTTCCAAAAATAAATAGCATGTCTCCTATATCTATATTTGAATGTGTTTAGAACACATTGTCTGTTAATTCCAAATAATGTATTCATACTTGGCTATATCCCTAATATGTATAGGCTTTGTTCCGCACCAATTCCCTTTGGCACCCTATATCTATATGTATATATAGCTGATAAGTGCTAGTTACTAGCAATCCTGGAAAAACTCACTTTATTAGAGTGCTATACTTCAAACTGATACAGACGTTTAGCTCTGTGATTTTGAGTTTTCTCACCAGGCCTGCTGTGGTTAATGACATAGGCTCAAACGCATAATAGTCACCTGTGTTTTACCATTCTACCTATAAAACCTGTGAGGAAGTGCTAAAATATTATGTCCCAGCATGTTTGTTGGGGCAGTGGTATTCAAACTGTGGAAAGAAATTTCAGGTGAGATGGAAAATAAGAAAAATGTAATATTTAAATCACTGTTTCAGGTCTGCCAATCTTTACACATTTCACATTTTAACAATGGAATGCAAAAATATGCCAAAAGAGCAGTCTTCTTTTATTCCTAATAAAAATGGCAGATGAGCCAATCGACATATGATCCTAGAATGATTGACAGTTGTTTGAGATCTCTGCTCTAAAGATGAGCTGATGTGGCTCCCTTGCTTTCTGTCTTGGTAAATGTAGAAATTTTTTAGTTCATTAATCTGAAATAAAGTCTCTCAACATGCATTGGACTTAACTATCATTAAGTAAGTGTATATTTATTAGCAAATAATATACAAAATATTTCAGGCATAAATATTCAAAAATGGCACTTTTGCTTTTTCAGCTGAAAGAGAAAAAAGGGTGAAATTCTTGAGTAGGAAAAAATAACATTAAATAATCACATAGTGAAGTATCAAATCTAACACTAAAAGATTTTGCTGGTAATCATAATTGGACAGTGATTTAAAATGCTGTTTGTTTTACTTTTGCTCACCTAAAAATTGGGTGATCTGCTACTAAAAGTGCCATGTTCTAAGTTGTTTAACACATCTAGATGTAAATATCAGGAAATGAAAGCTGAAATTCTGATCTATCAGGTCATGTTCATCTTTTTGATCTCAAACCCAAATGTCTTCAGTTTATAGCAAAAACAAAAGAATTGGCCTTGCTGTTCCAATACTTTCAGAGGGGAATGTATACTGTTATTTTTATTATGTATTTGTGCAAGTACACATGAGGCAGAATTAAATGAGGCAGCAGGACTTATCTAATGCCTGGACTCACCTCTAATTATCATATAAGCGGTGAGGAGATTGGTATGGTTTTTCTTAATATGCATTCTTGTACTGTATGTTCGTGTGTCCTTGTGTTGTTGCTTGATTTCTTGTTTTCATTTAAATACTCAATAACACAGATACAAAAGTAAAACTTTATATAAATATCAATGCAATTATTGCCAAAAAAAGAAATTCTAGTATATTCTATTCAAGCAGAAATTATACAAACATTTAATCAATTACTTTGTTCAGTGTTTAAATAAAAAAAATAAAAATCTATGCAAGCAATCAGTTAGTTAAATCAACCATCGATCAATTAAAACATAAAAGTCTTTGGAATCCGCAAAGGCTTGCAGAAATGCAAGTAGCTCCACTGCAGCAGACAGTTGTGAAACTAGGGCTGTATACAGAGTTCAGTTACGTGCATGTATTGAGGACCCGTGTACATCGGTATTCAGACCTCAGATGTAACTACAAACTTACCAGCTATTCACACAGTGTTGTGGGTTTGCTAAATCAGAGGCAGGTCTCCGTTAAATCTGATTCTGTACTTGGACTTAAGCCCATTTTTCTTGCGTGATATCGACTGGAGCAAGGGGCAGTATTAAGTTCAGTTCCACTGTCTGACATTTTGATGTCACCAAAATATATCATAAACACCAATTACTTACCGCACGCTTCCCTGTGACTACCTGCAATTTACACCCAAAAACAGAGAGCTATTAAAACAACAGATATTTACCCATACTCACCCATTAAACCCCAGTTACTTACCACATTCTTCCCTGCAATTAGCTGTGGTTTCCACAGAAAGACATGTAGATATTAAACACCAATTATTTACTTATAGCTACCCAATAAACACTAGCGATTTACCACATGCTTCCCTGTGACTATGTGCAATTACACACAAAATCAAGGAGATATTTACCCATACTCACCCATTAAACACCAGTTACTTACCACTTGCTTCCCTGCAACTACCTGCAGTTTACACGGAAAGACATGTAGATATTAAACAATAGATATTTATACCTACCTATACCTATCCATTGAATACCAGCTTGTTATGACACGTTTCCCTGCTACCTGCAGTGTAGACACTAAAACTAGCATTTAAATAGTGAACACCAGATACTTACCCATACCTATCCGTTAAACACCAGCTATTTAACACAAGCTTCCCTGCTACTACCTGCAATTTATACACAAACACATACAGATAGTGAACATCAGATATTTGCCCCATACTCAGCGACTAAACAGCTGCTACTTACCACACATCTTCCGGCTACTACCTCCGGTTTAAATAGAAAAAGAGGCTGTGTTTACTGTATGCAACATTTATCACATGACAAAGTAACCCTCATAAATAAATAAAAACACGTTGAAATTTATTAAAATTATTTAAAAACAGTTTGTGATGCAAAGCTGCTCATAGCTATATATATTTATATATTTTTTAAAAGTTTCCCAGTATTTAGTCTTTACAACTCCTGTGTGAATTTTGTTAAAAGTTAATCGACATGTGTTTGTATGAAATATGGTGGATGTCCAATGGCTCAAGCTAGTCAAATAAGTAGACTTGAGTAGCTACCACGTAGTGAGACCGTCCCCAAAATAGTGATCGCAGCCTAGCAGATTCAGATTCCAAGAAATATTCACTGAATGATAGGGAATAAAGGGAAGGAATACACACACACTTCACCTCAGTACATCAAACCTTTTTGAGGTTGACTATCTCCTTATTAGTTTTAACATTGTAGATAATATAACTGATTCTTCTATTGAAGACATTAGAATTTCTGACCATGCCTCAGTTTACTTAGTATACCACCATGTTACTGATGATCACAGGCCAATGTCCTGGAAGTTTCCCACTTACTTAATCAAAGACCACACTTTATCTCACATATTACAGAAGAGTTGAGTATATTTTTAGCAACAAACAATGCTGATTCAACTGATCCCTATTTACTCTTTGAAACCTTAACAGCACACATTAGAGGAACCATCATTTCTTTTGCTTCCCAGAAAAAAACAGAAGGAAAGAATGGATTTGAAGAGGAAAATAACTGACTTCCAGCACAAAAAAATGCCAGAAACTCCAAGTAAAGCCACAGCTAGAAGAGTAGTGGTTGCTCTCTCATCACTGGACGCTCAACTCACACAGAAGGCAGGTGCTGCACTTTTATATGCAATACAGCTTTTATAAACATGGGAACAGACCAGAGAAATATTTGGCCAAATTTATTTCAGGGGAAAAAAAGGAGTACCTTTATACCAGTGATTAGGGATGGAAATGATAGCAGGAAGGATACCAGTGAAGTTTTTAAGCAGTACTATGGGAACTGTGCATCAAAGTACACTCCTGGACAAAAAAATGGGCCAAGCCAAAATGGCAAAATATTAAGCTTTTAATGGTCTTAACTACAAACCACTGGTCAGGAAATTAAGGAACTTAGTATGGGAGAGCTTTCGCCTTTGATTTCATTAAGCCTTGTGACTCTTGATGGGCTGCATCAGATAACCAAATAATGACTAATCTTTTAAGAAAAAAAAAATCACAGAAAATATTTTTTGGTAAATTTTGTACACCCAGATAAGAGTGAGTTTAAATTTTACAACAAACATTTTGATCACTATTATGATTTTAACTTTGTGTACAAGAAGACTATATAAGTGAATTTCCCTGTTTCTAGCTTTTCGCCAAACACTTCACTGCAGCAAAAGTAAACGATGGCAAATGGTAAATGGTGGCGCAGGAGATCTCATGAGTGCGTTTGTTTAATATAATCTTTTTATATTTAATATAATCTTAATATTTAAAAGATCTTAATGATAATGTTAATAGATCTTAATATTTGACATGTCGGGCTTGGTCCATTCTTTTTTGCCCAGGAGTGTACTCACAATCCTGAACATACTCAATCCATGAATTCATAAGAAAACATGAAACTGGCCACTTTTTGTTTCAAGTGCTAATCCTGTAGAATGAGATTATGCAATTATACAAGCTATTCCACCCATGTTCTGGTTATAGGCACCTATTACATGTGATCTGTTGACTTCTATATATGCTTTGTCTTATTTTTAGTCTAAGTTTTGTATCTGATTGTACTCCATGGATTGCGGTTTCCATGAAAACAGACCTGTTATCCATCCATTTTATGATTTAATCATTTAATTCATGTTAGAATCCCTGCACCTTTTCAGCATCCTGTTTGTCATTATTGTCCCAGTGGCAAGCAGACCTTTCTCTTTTAACCTGTAGAGTAACGGAATACTGGTTCTGTACACATAGGTAGAACAATTTTTAAGACAACTGAGCCACCTATATCGAGGGTTTTGTCAGGGTTACCATCAAGCCATCATGTTGCACCCTGATAGATAAAAAAAATCAAGGAAACCTACTCTGGGTGTAGAAAGAATGCAATTCTTTAAACAAACTGTACTGGTGAAAATTTGTGGCTCCAGAAAAAGAAATCATTTGCTCATCAATAGCAACTTTTTTTTGCAAGTTTCTAGAAATTTCTTTACATCTGGCATGACTTTCCATAATCCGCTGTGGTTTTTTGCTCATTAGCAGTAACGTTGATTGTTTCTCAGTTTGTAAATTCTATCCCTTGGGGTCCACGTATGCTGGTACATCAAAACGTTTGACACATTTCACTTTACCTCTTCATGCTCTTCTGGCCTGTCCTGAGAATCATTAGAATCTTTATTGCTTTCAGTGTCCTGACTTAAAATGGATCATGGTTAACTGGGCTATCTTCAGGAATCCCAGCCTAACTCAATGGAAATATTCTTATGGTAATATTCTGTAGATTACCAAAAGATCAAGAAAATTTATGAAGTGTGGGATGTGTTCTTGGATTATAAAAAGTCTGCTGTCAAGAGTCTATTAAAATACATCTTATGTTTGTTAATAATAATAATAATAATAATAATAATAATAATAAAGTCTATTAAGAGTGTTTTACACTAAGTAATTCCAACAGTCTTTTACGATGATTACTTGTCACACTGTATGAGATGATCACAATAAAATCTTGGCAGAATTCTAAAACAGACTGTGTGACAACATGTTTAACGATTAAAGAAAATTACTACGTTCTGCCATACTGGGTGTGCAGTGATGCAGCATGGGTTTGTGGCTTCTTTGGCTGGTAAGCTTGAAATAGTTTCATGTTTTCATACTGGAACATGAACTTGATTCATTTGAACAGAGCATTTGCATGCTAAATAGCTAGATCTATACCTGGAAGCTGTAATTCATCCTCCATTTCTTTTCATGCCGGGTCCCTTTTTGTCTTGTGATAGAATGTGATAGAACTGTAATGGGGCATCATACAGGCATTGTCTCTGTTACCACAATTCAACAAACCGCTCTTTTTTTAAATCCCATGTTCGGTTTACAGTTCGCCATTGCCACTCTGTCCCATGAGTTTTGTGTATGCTGTGTTCCTAATGGTGGCTTTTAAACGAACGTCGTAGCAGTGGTCACACTCTGAGATTTTAATCCAAATTTTCAGACACTTCCAGAATTTTGTCATCAGCTGTCTTTGGTCACAGTGGCAATAAATCAGCCACCGGAAAGCATGTCACATTATGCGCTTTAAGACACCGTTATCAACTTAGAGCCAAGGGCTGAAAATCAAACAGCACAAAGCTGACTTTAACAGGAACCAGTATGAAACTCGTAGAAGCGGTTTCGATCAATCTCTATGCAAAGGAATGCCTTGCATTTTAAACATTTCATCCTCGTTTTTTTTTGTTTGTTTGTTTTGCAGCTAGGGTTTCTGCACCTCTGAAAGTTTGTACATTCACTCTCCACCACCAGCAAATATTCTGTCCCACTGCCTCTAACATGTCGGTTAGGCACTGGCTGATGTACTCTTTGCACAGTGGGAGGAGGCAGAATGGGAGATCTGGGCTCCTCAGTTCTCTTCTTTTTCTAATGCTCGCTGAACACAAGACTTTCCCCAACATAAAGACAGAAGTCCAACAAATCCATGGTATTTTATTTGGCAAGGCCAAATTACTCACAATCCTGAACATACTTAATCAAAATCACTAAGATGGAAGAAAACATGCACTGGTCACTTTTTGGTTCGAGTACTAATCCTGTAGAATGAATCTTAAAAATCTACTCCACCCTTGTTCTGGTTATAGACACCTACTACATGTGGTCTGTTGACTCATTTTTTGAGTAGCAGTTATTTTTCACATGTGGCTGTAATCATGGATTGTAGTTTCTATGACAACAGACCTGTTGTCTATACATTTTAGGATACTCAGTGTTTAATCTCTCCTTACCAGTTCATGTTAGAATTCCTGCACCTCATCTTTCAGCATCCTGTTTGTCATTATTGTCCCAGGAGCAAGCAGGCCTTTCCCTTTTAACCTGTTGAGTAATGGAATACTGGTGAAGTACCAGTCAAAGTACAATTCTGTACCCATAGGTAGAGTTTCAACAAGTTTCATGACAATTCAAGATCAAGCACATATTGTCAGGGTGTAGCATGAATACGTAGCCCCAGAAAAAGGAATCATTTTTTGGACCCCACTGTATATAGTCATAACATTAATTTGGTTTGCATATTAAAATTTCATCTGTGTCACAGACACAATTTCCTATCATATTCCACAGGATGAAAGTAAGAGCCAGTCATGTTTCATCTATAACAGGCGCCGTCTGAGGCAAGATGCGTGAACACTGGCTGTTTACATGCAGCGGTAAGGATAACGAATCTGTATGAATTCATTACGATTGCAGATTTCTAATAAACTCTTTATATGGATTCTAAACTGGCCAGTCTGTAGACATTCTCCATTTATATAATCCAATCCAAAGTTATGCACGTGCAGAGAATGAAGTTTAATGTCCACAGCATGGAGCGTGTCAGTATATGCAACTTTTAAATCGCACAGCTCGCGATCTTTGGAGCATCTAGGTGGCATCAAGTGACTTCTGCAGACTTCTGAAAGCGCTAATACTACATGCTAATAATATGTGTCCCATATTATAGTTTCATATACATTTCAATATTAATTCTTTAATATAAAATTCAAATACTGTCTAGGTTTTGCTTTGTAATGTTATTTTTCATCAGAGATGAAAAGAGATGTTATTTCATATACCATATATCATAACAGTATATATAATATAGTGACCTATTTCACTCCCATAAAGACTTGAAATGAGCTTGATTTTAGTGCTTTTTTTTTTTTTTAAACTCTCCTTTAGAATATAGAACACATTTTAGTGTCAGTGATTTCTTCAGTTTTTATAAGCTCCTAAAGTAAACTGCAGGTCAGTTGATGATACCTAGAATGCTACCAAAAATGTTACCAATTATAAAGTGATGAATTTAGAAGACTGATTCATGCATAATAATTTACATAACAAGGCTTTACTGAAGCATTTTTTGCACATTATCACAACTAATAATGCATTTATTAGACATTTTCATACAACAGATCACGAATTATGAACCAATACATGTGTTGATGAATAAAGTCTAATTTCTAGGGAATAAACCATTTACGACGATCTAAATTGGGGTTTACTGAACAAAGAAAAGACCCTAATTAACCCATAATATGTGTTCCTTAAACTAAAGTGTTACAGTTATAATAATAATAATAATGATAATAATAATAATAATAATAATCAACGCAGAAATACATGTATGAAATCCCATACTAGGTCCAGAACTATAACTTACTCAAACTGTAGATTTTAAAGAATTTATATAGAACAGCTTTGCCCTAACAGCATTTTATTTTAAATCCCAGTCAGTAAGTAAACTCAGAGCTCAGTACTGGGCCTGGGGCTGCTCTGCTTCAGCACTGTGTCCAAAAACAGCTCTCTCCTTACTATTACCTACACTGCAGAATCAGTAGCAACAATAACAAAATCTGCGACTGAAGTAACGGCCCTAACAAAAACTCAGACTCTTTTCCCAGCTCAAACTTCTGATGCTTCTTGTTGACATCATTCTGCCTGCTTCTTATATGAATACAAATACCTTTATTGTTTATTGTACCTTTACTGTTTATACCTTTATTGCACATGGATGATGCACTGTGGACCAGAATTTTTTTGTTAGAACAAACCCATTCCTGCACCGATTTCATGAAACGAACGAGTGAGTATCAGGTATTCTTGGCCCAGGGCAGAAATCTGCACAAATCTCTTAGCTAGACACTGCAGTAGCTACAAATAACAGCAAAGTTCAGTTCCTAAGCCCGTCCTGCTAGCCTCCTTCCTACTGTCTCAATTATAAATTCACTGTATTCACATAACTCCTACATGAAACCTGTGATGTGAATTGTATTCCTGTAGTCAGCATCGTTATCCTCAGGCCTGGAGATGGAATTGTTCCTCAGCGGTCTAATGCAACTAGCATGATGGTGTAGTCATCTGATACTGGGATGTCTGTAACAAGGAAGAAAGACAAGACCAGATATGTTGTGGAACAGGTAATGGTTCAATGGTACCTGTACATATGTGTTGTTGGACATCAGCACACATACAACAAGGAATAATGGATACGCGGATGTCTTTACTTAAAGAGAACAGCCAGCACTGTACACAGAGAAGCTGTTTTGAGTTAATAGCAAAAGTGCACATCGATATCCAGAGTTCAGAACTGCTTGTGCAACAACAAGTCTTGTCAGATAGAAATTTGCTTAATGGTTGCTGATCTTCACCTCTATCTGGTTTCTCCATTTGAACTTCTGAATTTCTCTGTATACTGGTTTTCAACTTATTGCCTAGATCATGTTTATGTTATGGATCAAGGATTTTAATAAAGATATTCAGTGGGTCTCATTTATCAAGCTGGGTATAAACAAATGTCAAGCTGTCCAGATCAGCTCAGACCTAACACTGGATAACCACATAATCTACATTGCCAAGAAAGTTGCAATGATGTTGAAATACAATGATCTTTTAATAAATTTGACCTTGAACTTGAATTTATTTGTGAATTTATCGATTTCTTTTAGTTTGGAAAATCTCCATTGTAAAAGTGCTCCTGATTTTGTGTAAATTTACCCTTAAGAAGACTAATGTAAACCACTAATGTGATTGGCTTTAAATCTTATAATTGGTGATGAGTTACTGCAATTTTATATATGGATTATGCTGTTAAGTTTAAATTGCTTATTTATTCCAGTATTTAGTCACAAGACACTATTTCAGTCTTCCAAGATGTAGCACACACCATGCCTAGGAGGCATTCTTTCACATTTTATTCACCATTTTGCCATTTTTTTAGCTGAATGCAAGCTTTACCTTTGTTGAAGTTTTGTTCACGTCACTAATTATTAATCGGCTGTACCATGGTAATTTCTGAGCGATTGACGTTTATGAACATACACACTTGAATACAAAGAAAATCACTGTTACTGAAACTTTTGTAAATCTGGCAGGAATTTTTAGTTTGTATCATGTCAGCACCGGATTTGACCATGGAATCTGATTTCCAGAATCCACTACAGCATCACAACATGGCCAAACTAGACTCCATTTCCCATCACCCACAGCCACTATCCCATTCACGTTCATGTTCACCTAACTACTGATCACGCACACACCACGCAAAGTCTTACTCTGAGTTTACTCGCAACAATACCAAGCCTTTGTATTTTGTGCATCCTCTCTGGTTTTGATATTATTCTGGTTTTGCCCTTGAAAGTTTGTTTGTTGATCACCTGACCCAAGTCTGTTTTTTGACTCTGTTTTTGGTTATCAACTTGAATTTGTTCACCTTTTGCAATAAAGCCTACTTGCACTTGCAATCTTCTATGCCGCTTGACAGTTTGGTTTGGCCTAAGGAATAAATTACACACAAATTCACTAAAAGATTGATAAACAAGGCCCAATGACCGTATCCGTTGCAGACTTTTCCATTACAGTTGCAGTAGTCTCTGTACAGCACAAAGCGAAGATGTGCTACTTCCTGACAATATCTCCTCTCTCCAGGGCATAGCTTAATGGCCCCCCGTGTTCTCTAGTCATAGATTCTCTCCACTGAACACTCTTTATTAGAAATGTCAGAACATGGGAGGCATTTCCTACCATATTTTTTTTCTCTTTCGTCTGGTCTTTTGCCAGGCTCAGGATGTAAGCAAGGACCGAGTTATGATGAAAGAGACATTTCTCTGCAAAGGCGTCAAGCATTTCCAAATATTTGTGGTGGCTCGATGTGATAATGAAGGCTGTCTTCCATTTGTCACCCTAACTCTGGATCAGATTGTGTTACTGCACATCCAGCTTTTAAACTTGAGGTCCTTTCATCCATTTTATTGTTGCTAACACCAGAGGCATAGGGTATGTAATCAATGCAAGGTCACAAACCACTATCCTGTTCTCTACAAAGAAGGAACTGATGTCTTTGAGATGGATAGTCTTAATACCTCTAAAAATGTGAAAAAGAATGTGAAATAGTTCCTGATAAAAGGTTGAAGGCACAGTCCCAGAGCTGGGGCAGAGGGAATTCCACTTCCCTGGTCTTATGGAATACCTCCAGGAGTGTGCCTCTGGTACATCTCAATGGATGTGGATTGACCATGGGTGTTGTCAATGTATGTAGAGAGTATGTATTATTTTTTAGAATTTTAGCATATTCACTGTCCTGGTGTTTTTTTTCTGGAGCCAGAGCAGCCCAACTAATTTCAGGATGGGGAAGCACTTGCAAAAGGAATCTGTTGTCCAGCCCTATAATGGACTGGCATCCCAGGCAGGGTGTATTCCAGCTAGCACCCACTATTCCTGGGATAGACCCACTGCAAATGTGGTTAATGAAAATGAATAAATGAACAATTGTCCAAAATTGTAGGTTAAAAAAACAACAATCAACAAAATAATCAACAATCAACAAAATAATAAATACAAAAAGTAGATAAAACAGAAAGAACGAAAAATACACTATTGGTACAACACATACTCCGTCTACATTCATCAAATATCAGACACAAAAGCTCGGAACTGAACATTTTAAAGTTTCAGGCTTTTAATTGGGTGCACCACTGAGCCAGAGGTGATCAGTATTCTGACAAAGGAGGTGCAACAGACAATTACAGTATGGTTTGGGATTTCAGAGCGCACTCAATATTCTCCACTACTGTTTTGGACATGACTACAAACTACAGACTGACTCCCAAAATACTGTGCTAGAGAGTGAATAAGCAACATGATTGCCTGAATTGAACTAGAAGTTCAATAAATTGTGTTTGGAATTGGGTGTGGTATCAAACACAGCTGCTCTGGCAGTGGCCTTATTAAAGTTTGGCATTTTAGGTGCTCTTTTACCTTTGAATGACTCAGCTGGTCTGCTCCTTAATCTCCTCTCTCTGAGGCGCATTGCTTCAGAGGTCAACCAGAACGCCATGATAAAATAGGGATCCTGCACGGCCAACCAAGGAGAGACAAAGAGAGAAAAGTCAAAGAGCAAATGGAAATAGAGTGATAGAGAGCAGGTGAGAGAGTGGTGTCTCCTGTTTCTATCATTTGGTGTGTATCAGTGCAGTGCAGGAGGCCGGTCAGTTTGGCCCACTGCGGCGTCTGCCTGGTTGTGAAGGGCAGATAAGAGCAAGGGAACTTTGTTTGAAAGACAGGAAGGCTAGACCAAGTCTGCCTTCACTCCACCTACAACACTAATTTATCCAGGGAGGGACAGGTTTAACCCTTATTGAGATCCAGACCATCTGTATAGATTTTATGTCAATTCAACCCTTACATGTATTTTAAATAGCCAATATATCTCATCTGCATTTCACTGATTTTAGCTCTTCCCATGTAATAGTAATAAGAGAAGAGAATGATGCAGGGCCTAAAATCACCATTTCGGTTCAGATTGACAAAAAATAGACACCTTTATTTTTCATTGTCACTGATTTTTAAATGAGTTTGCATGTTAATTTTTGAAATCAAGCACGTAAAGGGACAGCACCTCATAGCTTCAGTGTCCAGTTCAATCCTGTGCTTGGGTTACTATTTGTATGGAGTTTCACATGTTCTCACCATGTCCGTATAGGTTTCCTCTGGGTTCTCTGGTTTTCACCCACCTCCCAAAAATATGGGATGGTAATAGTAAATTGCCCCTAGCTGTGAATGTGTGTGGCATCCCACCTAGTGTGTTTTCCTGCCTTGCTGTTATTGTTTGTGGAATAGGTTCTGGATCCACTGTGACCCTTATCAGGATAAAGTGATACTGAAGATGAATGAATAAATAAAGGAAAGCACATAAAGGTTGGAGAGATCATTTGAAAATGTGTAAAATAAATGTGATTTTTTTCCCCTGTGGATGGCTTGTTTCCATCTGTCAAAAATCTGTCAGGTACCTCGGTCAGGTAATTTTGTCTTTTTCAAAAACAGTTGTATTTTACATATATACTCCAGGTAGTGTGCATGTTTTCTCTTGTTTGAATTTTTCTGGCTTTTTTGTTAAGGGTGAACAGAGAGAATCTCAACTAAACTCCACTATAACTGTAAGAACATCCACAAATTATGTTACAGAAACTTTTTAATGTGCTGCTAGTTTCCAGTCAAATACAGATGTCTCTTTAATTTTTAGAATTAAACCAAGTAAGGTCCTCAATCTTCCCCTATTTACCAAGTAAGACAAGACCAGCTTAGTTTGTGGTAATCCCCTTAGCTCTTTACCTGTTGAGAAGACCTTTTTGGTCTTGTTTTGCCCTGCAGTCTGAAAGGAAGGGTAGCCTCAAGGTTAGTGCATGTTTTCCTGTCAGTTCAGCTCTTCGTGTGACTTTGCTTTGATCCATTTTCTCTCTTTTCCCCCTGAGCTGGCAGGATTCAGCTGAAGACCCCCTGTGCTGCTCAGCATCCGTTTAAACAGCGTTTGTTCTCCACCATATGGTCCACAATGTGGCTCCACCACACCTTAACACCAGTTGTCAGTGATTAGCAGATTGGGCAGAGGACGGACAGTGTGTGTGTGGCCTGAGTGTGTTGGTGGGGCAGGATTAATCATTACAGTGCATCTGTGCTAGCAGCAGAAGCGTGGCATGATGCCTAACCGCTGCCCTCGTTTTCCGCTCTGGTGGCTGCGTAATGACATGCCCTTTAACTTCACATCCTGTGCGATGATGGCGCTTAATCGTGACCTGGACCCTGCGACATGACAAAAAGATGCCACTAAATGGAGAAAAAATACAGAGAAACAAAGTAAAGGTCACTCCACCGTCATACACTAAATATGAATATGGAAATATGTATGAGGTCACTCCACCGTCATACACTAAATATGAATATGGAAATATGTCTGAAAAAAGTATTTCAGATCTGTCAAAAACTGAAGCATAAAGTTAAATAATGTGGCTTTTTTAGGGTGACTGTCATGAAGTTAGAAACCAACTGCAGACCAAGATGTTCGCTGAGAACCGCAACAATGGGGGAAAACCAGGACAATGGTGGAAAACAGGAAGCAATCCAAAATACATAAAGCCATAAATCAGAGAGTAAAGTGGAAAAAAGACTTGGCAATGGTAGACACAATCAACACCTCATCTGTCTAAGCCTAACATATCAGGTGCTCTGATTGCAAGGGGACAGCTGAGGCAGAGCCACACCAGGTATATTCCAAAATCAACCTGATGTCACTTCAGGACCATCCTACAACCACATTAAACACATACAACTAATTAAACTGTTGGATGCTCAGATTGGTTGATAAAACAAAAGCTATCTCATCAGGCGGCATGGCATTTTGTGCAGCTTTTGCTCGGCTAATCACACGTCATTTGCTTTCAACAATCTCACAAACCACACGCAACCACATGAAAGAAAAGAGAGGAAAGTAAAAACACAAATAAAACGTGAGTTGCATTTAGACATTGTGTACCGAGAGAGCGGCGTGTGCTTTCAGTGTTTGGGGATTTAAAAAATAAGTTCCTCACACACACACAGCTCTATAACAAAAAACTTAAACTTAACTACAGTGAAAACATAATGTTTATATATATATATATATATATATATATATATATATATATATATATATATATATATATATATATATATATATATATATACTGCTCATACTGGGTAATGTGTTAGGAAGGAAAGGATGCCACATCTTTTGATGAAAATGAAAATTATCAACCTACAGAGGGCTGAATTCAAAGACACCCCGAAAATCAAAATGAAAAAATGATGCAGCAGGCTAATCTATTTTGCTTGTTTAAATGCCACTTTGCATTTAATCCACGTGCTTGTATGCATGCCTCACAACGTCGGGGCATGCTCCTAATGAGACGACGGATGGTGTCCTGGGGTATTTCCTCCCACATCTGGACCAGGGCATCACTGAGCTCCTGGACAGTCTGAGGTGCAACCTGGCGGCGTCGGATAGACCGAAACATAATGTTCCAGAGGTGTTCTATTGGATTTAGGTCAGGCGAGCGTGGGGGCCATTCAATGGTATCAATTCCTTCATCCTCCAGGAACTGCCTGCATACTCTCGCCACATGAGGCCGGGCCTTGTCGTGCACCAGGAGGAACCCAGGACCCACTGCACCAGGTCTGACAATGGGTCCAAGGATTTCATCCCGATACCTAATGGCAGTCAGGGTGTCTAGCCTCTAGAGGTCTGTGTGTCCCTCCATGGATATGCCTCCCCAGACCATCGCTGACCCACCACCAAACCGGTCATGCTGAATGATGTTACAGGCAGCATAACGTTCTCCACGGCTTCTCCAGACCCTTTCACATCTGTCACATGTGCTCAGGGTGAACCTGCTCTCATCTGTGAAAAGCTCAGGGCACCAGTGGCGGACCTGCCAATTCTGGTATTCAATGGCAAATGCCAATCAAGCTCCACGGTCCCGGGCAGTGAGCACAGGGCCCACTAGAGGACGTTGGGCCCTCAGGCCACCCTCATAAAGTCTGTTTCTGTTTGGTCAGAGACATTCACACCAGTGGCCTGCTGGAGGTCATTTTGTAGGGCTCTGGCAGTGCTCATCCTGTTCCTCCTTGCACAGAGGAGCAGATACTGGTCCTGCTGTAGGCGCTTTCAGTGGTGGACAGGGTTCAGCTTGGGCACTCTGACCGATCTGCGGCTACACGGCCCCATACACAGCAAGCTGCGATACACTGTGTGTTCTGACACCTTTCTATCATAGCCAGCATTAACTTTATCAGCAATTTGTGCTACAGTAGCTCTTCGGTGGGATCAGACCAGACAGGCTAGCCTTCGCTTCCCAAATGCATCAGTGAGCCTTTGGCGCTCACTGTTGCTGGTTCACCAGTTGTCCTTCCTTGGACCACTTTTGGTAGGTACTAACCACTGCATACCAGGAACACCTCACAAGACCGGGCATTTTGGAGATGCTCGGACCCAATCATCTAGCCATCACAATTTGGTCCTTGTCAAAGTTTCTCAGATCTTTGTGCTTGCTCATTTTTTCTGCTTTCAACACATCAACTTTGAGAACCGACTGTTCACTTGCTGCCTAATATATTCCACCCCTTGACAGGTGCCATTGTAATGAGATAATCCATGTTATTCACTTCACCTGTCAGTAGTTTTAATGTTATGGCTGATTGATGTATATATTAGTCCCTGTATTGTAGCTATACATTTGTTTCTAGAACAAGACTAGCAGACAGGATTTTCAAGCTTATATCTGGAGATATATTTGTGTGCTTTCTGAATATTTTGTGCGTTGAACAGCTTTAATATAGCAATAATCGCAAAGAGTACAATGAGGTTTTTTACCAATGAGGTTTTTTACTACTTTTACAAATGCCGCCTAATGGTTTAATATACACTGTAAACCTCAAAATCATATAATAAGAATCATGTAATTTCCTCAAATAGTTATTTCACCAAAGTGCTAAAATGGTTTTGTATATAGAATAGCTATATTCTAACTAATTAATTGACACAAATAGCCCACGTTCATACAATACAAGCCAAGCTTATGTTAAAAACAACAAAGGTGTGTGTAAGAGGTGACCACCTTGCTCACCTTGCTGGTTTATTCACATTTTAATATAGGGTTATAATTAATATAGTGTAAGCCATGTAAGGAGTTACACTGATTTTCTATTGCTAACACATTTCTGTAAAGAAACAAAATAACTTTTTTTCTATTTGCTCACACAGTAACTTCTCTTTACTTGTAAGCATGAACATCTGCAGTTTACTGACTGAACGTGTCACGTTTCACTTTTTTGATGGGTTTGATTTCTTGCTTTCTTTCTTGCTTTCTTTCCTTCTTTCTTTCAAAAACCTGTCAGACATAAATTTAATACTTTTACAGTTTTATTTGAGTGATTAGAATTTTAGAATTTTTGCAGACAGATTTACACTGAAGTTGTGTACTCTAAACCCATCAAAAAAGTGATTCACTCAAATAAAACTGTAAAAGTATTAAATTTATGTCTGACAGGTTTTTGAAAGAAAGAAGGAAAGAAAGCAAGAAAGAAAGCAAGAAAGAAAGCAGCATTATATTCAGTAGAAGAAGTTTATGTGGAGTTGCTGATTGACCAACTGCTGTAAAACCCATTAGGACGTTATTAGATGGCTGTTGGATTTCAAATTTCCTAATATTTCTTCAGTGCGTTTCAGTGGGAACATTTCAAACTTTAGAGAAGAAGAAGAAGATGAAGAAAACAAGAAGAAGAAGAAGAACGAAGGAAGGAGGAGAAGTGTGAAAAATAGCACAATTACAGCAACAGGAAACAAGTTCCTTACTCATTTAAGTAAAAAGTTTAATACTGGAACAAAATCACTAAACTTCCTTTGCGCCTGAGAGCTCACTGTCAAGAGTCAAAGTCCAGAGTCCACTGTTTAAGAGTCCAGAACAGAACATACGTCATCCACAGCTACAGTTCAGCCTTTCAGTGCTTCACAAATAAGAAGGTCCAAGGACTCCAATGTGTTATTTCATACCAGCAATAAGTACATAATATAGCAGCTGAAGAAATGTCATTTCTGCATGAGCAGACATTACAATCCGGCATCCCTGTAGAGCGACCTTCACAAAATGGATGTTTTGACAAAACAGGCCTTTTTTTTCTTCTAAAAATCAGAATCTGCACTGGAACCTTTCAAATTGAATTGCTTGAGAGTATTACTAAGTTATAGTGGCCCGAGTTTCTTTACGCATTTTGCTTGAATCTAGCTGCATTAATTCAGAGAAGATGACTTTTCTGGCCTGTAATTCTCCGCATATTTGTCCTTGGGCAATTGCTGTAGTAAATCACACACTGGGGAAAATTGACTAAAGATAAATTGAACAGTGAAGGTCATTGAGGCTGCGATAGCCACAGCTTCTTCTGAGACACATCACATTCCTCCACTCAAGAGAAGCTGTATCGATGATGAATTACTTATTATTATTGACAATTAATTCTGGATAGGGCTTTGAAATTTCAAATCAAAGCCAAGAAAAGAGCTCTGGTATTGGGGCTTTCCTTGTTAGACAGACATTCAGAGTGAAAGCCTTACGAAGACTTGTTTTAAGCTTTGAAACTAAATATTAAAATTAAAATTATGACTGTACATATAATTATCCCAATATGTATACAAGATTCAGTAACAGTGTTTACTGAGGGTTGCATTTTAATGATCTGCTATGCTGTTACTATCTCACTGACTACTTGATGTATTTATCGATTATTCCTCAACTCCTAGTAATAGATCAATTATGAGCTATTAATGTGATCTAGTCTCTGTTAATATTACTATTACTATTAATATTAATATTAATATTATTATTAATATAACCATAATTAATCATTTATATTCTCAGTAACTCTGTGCATTAGGGGTTGCATAACTGTTCATTTCTACTAGCAACCAGTAATTAAAAAAGGAGACAACTAGTCATCTTTTCTATAATTAAAACAAAACAACTTATACTTTTTTTTTTTTTTTTTTTTTTTTTTTTTTTGTAAAATCGCACTTCAATTAATAGCCACACACAGGCTGCAAATTACATTTCCAACTTCAGTGATTTTTTTGGGCTACACTGTTAACTACATTTGTGGCATTTGGCAGACACGCTTATCCAGAAAAACTTACAGAAGTGCTTTGAAGTCCCTATTAATAAATACATTCTCATACTGGTTCACTATGTCACAGTCTAAGAATACTATCAAAACTCTGTCTAAAAACTCTGTTGGGAGTTAATATGGTAAGATAAACACACAGACAACACAGGATTTTTTTTTAAATAAAGTGCAAGTCTCAATTCTGTGGATTAAAGGGTAAATTCTATTCAATTTTTTTTATAGCACTTTTAACAATAGACAATGTGACAAAGCAGGTTTACAGAAATCTTGATGTGGCTTTAGATACCAAATGAGCAAGCCAAGGGCAAGGAAAAACTCCCTGAGACACGAGGACGGAGCCTTGAGAGGAACCATACTCAGAAATAAACCCATCCTCTTCTGGGTGACACTGGATAGTGGGATTATACATCATTACACTATACAGGTGCAGAAGAGTAAAGGCAAACAGTAATAAGTGTGTTGAAAGGATTTTAAGTATGAGCAGATTGTGAATAAGAGTCCTGGGATGAGCGCAGGACAGTCTTTATGGATACAGCAACAGATAGGTGCAAATCTACAATATCCAGGTGAGATCATCCACTGCATCAAGGGAGAGATAAATTGTTTTTGGGAAGTGGAAATCTTTAGAGCTCCATGTGAGACCAAACACAGCAGCAAACAGTGAGTCAGAAATGCAGAAGTAAGTTATCAGGAGAAAGCAGAGAGATCCAGAGGACAAGAGGAGCTACAGCAATAGATGCAATAATTTGTTACCAGGTATAATTTGTCATCAGGAGTTTCTTAGTTAAAAAATAAATAAATGAATAAATAAAAAGCTATGGATACATTTTGGCAGGGAACCCTGGCATTCAAATAGAATAGGACGAACCAACTCATCGAAGCCTGGAAGACTGGGGTTAGAATGCTTGAGGAAGAGTGCTGTGGTAAATGCAGAGAATCTCAGACTGGCCTGGGTGTTCAAAACAAGTTTCATTCTTCCTTTTATCAGTCATGTGCAGGGTGCAGTGTCTGAACTGAACTTCTATGTAGAAAGTAGTGACGCCTTAAAAAAAACCTTAGGAGTGCTCTTTACTTCACCCATTCTGGTGCAAACTTCTGGGAACACTTGAAGAGTGGCTGGAGTCTAATTTACCTGTGGAGCCGTGACTATGCCTTCTTGGAGATAAATCGGTGGTACCCAACGTAGCAAAAAAGGCATTTATCCTTATTGAGATCCTTATTAAGATTGTATTACAGCTGCTAGCGTGATTCTATGCAATTGGAAATGCCCCAAAACCCCAGATCTGAAAGAATGGATAGATGGGATGATTGATATCGCATCATATGAGAGCATGCTGTGGAGACTGCATAATGAGGAGGAAATAAAAAAAAAAAGGGATCATTTTTGGCAGCACATTAAAATGGGGTAAATGAGCAGGACTGTTCAACAACTGTTTATTTCCATATACTTTTGTTTTGATTGCATTCCTGTTATTGTGGTGAATGGCTAAATGTGTGAAAGTGCTTATTAAATGATGTGGTGATGTACCAAATTTTAATGGTTGAACAAAAACGTTGAATTATAAAAAAACAACAACAACAACAAAAAAAACCTTCAGAGCTTTTTTGACATTTTTGGGGCACTGGCTGGTTTGTGACTGCCTGGACCTTGCCATCAACCATGACAACATACTCCTTACTTTAAAATGTATCTCAGGAAAGTTAATTGGGTTGCATGAACCTTACATTTTTTCAGCTCTGACAAAAAGGCTGTTAGCAATTAGCCTGTGCAGGCATCATGGACATGTTGTTCCAGAGAATCAGAGTATAACAATGTGACATCGATATGTAATACACTTGCCAAGCATGTCCCAGGACATCATTTACAAACACCTGGACTATGAAGGGGGCATTGACAAGGCCATACAGAATTATTTAGTATTTGTAGTGCCTTGAAGTGGTGCTAAAGGCCGTCTTCAACTTGAGATGTTCATATTCTTATTAGGCCACAAGTATTATAGAGGTCAAGCTTTGTGAAAATGGTTGCTGACTTTAAATGCTTTAAGGCTGAGGGTTCAAGTGGTAATACGACTTAAATGGTGATCTAATTGAGGCCATAATAGTCAATGCAGGGATGAAGACCCCTTTCTTTCATCTGCATTAAGAAGAAGCCTGCTGATGCAGATTATGCCGAATGTGATGCATTTTTAATTTACAAACAGCTTTTCGAAAAGCAGATGTACTGCACATCTAAATATGTGTATTCAGTTGCATTCAAACTTTTTCTGATAAATCTTCTTTTTTAATCAATACAAATGCAGATTATGTACAATGGCTGCTCTCTGAAACATTTCAAATCACTGTTTGTGTTTAGGTGAACTCAATGTAAAAGAAAAGAGTAATTAACATTGACTCTTTTGGCCTGGTCACTGATTTTGTGCTCCAATGCTTTTGGAAAGTAAAACCCAATCTGTGGGGTATTTGTGAATATGCAAGATAAAAAGGTGATTGTGGAATTTCTGATAATGTTGAAAGAAAGCTGAAAGGTGAACCTTCAGTTGACTACAGTGTGTCTGAAGGGTAACTACTATTTACATGTAGTGTGGTGGTGTAGTGTTAATTTCTAAGGATGTGCACAAGCAATGCTCCAAATGATTATACTGTATGTGAGGATATGTGTGGCAGCCATCTCGCACATGCATAGATAAAAGCAAGTATAATCCAGGCAACTCATGACCAAAGAATTAATTTTTTATGATGTGTGATTTTTGTCTGCAACAACAAAATCAGGCTGAAAATTTTACAAAGTCCCAAAGTGTATAGCCGGCTTGAGACATTGACTCATGAGGCAACAAGATCTTGAGGTCATTTCCATTTCAGACTCACCTCTAGACTGGAGCAAGTGGACTTGATGCTAGGCACAGTGTAGTAGAGCCACAGAAGCTTTTTGCTCACTCACTACTGTAACTTGGGTAAACAGGAATATATTTTACTTTTATCATTGCAATGGAAAACATTTTCCAAAATAATGTTCTAATCCTGAATATAATGTACTAGACCTTCCTTCCCTGTGGTCTTATATCTGGTATTACGGATGTAAGAGAACCTTTCAGACTGAAGACTGAAAGACAGACCATTACCTTAATACGCATGGGACCACAATGACCACGGCTGATACAAACTTAGAATAGAATCACTATAGCGAATACGCCACCATGAGAAAACCAGGGAATCTATTGGTTTGACCCAATAACAGAACAATTAATAGCCAAAAATTCTACTACTTTACTATGATCTAACAATAACAGCTGCTCAGGTAGTTCCAGCTGTGCCCCAACCTGCCTGTGGAGGGGTCCAACGCCAACATGCTAGGGGCCATCTAGCAATTCCTACCTACTCAATTTTGTGAGATACACACCAATACCAAATTCCACTTCCACCTGATCACACCATGTACTAACCACAACACACCATCACACAATACTATTGTTCCAGGCACTGCAGAATGGAACACTCCACGTTGGCTAGGACACCGACTGGGTGATGTTCTTGCAGCAACCAAACAACAATTACAAATTTGATAATTCCAGTTAGCAAGATAATGCAAGAAAATCCTTATCCTTTCTTCTATTGGAAGAAGCCCAAACTGCCAGTCAAAAGAAATACAGAAATATAATATCTAAAACGTATTTTTTTAAAAAAGAAACGAAAGGGGAAAAAAAGAATATAAAAAAGGAAAAACAAACAAAAATGCTACCGACAGAGTTCAAGAGCTACCACCAAAGACTGACTGGGCCGCAGCCTAACGCCGTGGATGTAGATGCCAATGGCACATCCCAACTGGGTGTGAATGTGGCGAACACAAACACGGTCACCCCAATCCACAGCACCACAGCAAAGAAACTAAGCACTAAGCACTAAGCAGCAGAGCAGGTGTGGCCGAAGCAGCTGAAATGCAACGCAGCTAGCAGCCACACAGCTAACAGCCACACAGGGAAGCAGCAAAGCAGCAGAACGTCAGAGCAATAGAGCATCAAAACAGCACAGCATAAAAGAGCAGAGCAGCAGTAACACTGGAACTTCAGTGTAGAGAAAAGTTTCTCCTAACAAGTAGGAAGGACACTGAGTTCCACGTTGCATGTCACTGCCAAACAGCATGCAGGTAGTCTGTACACCTGTGCCTATAAGCCACATGACCTGACATCACACCCGGTTATGTAAGCACTACTCTTACAGGGATAGTACTACTACAATTAAAACGATTCAGCCTAGAGATTTCTTGTTCATTCACTTAATTCGTTGTAATCAGCATTGAGCTGGGTGTTTACATGATGTTATTTTCTGTTCTCGCACAGACATACGGACATACGGTTGGAATTTGTTGCAAGCTTGAGCGGTGTTTGTGGACTTTCACTCCATGAAGATGGCGCAGTTACTAATAAAAAGTGCTCATTCAGTCACAGTATGAAGAGACTTTTGATGGCTAAAATGAATTAACTGCTGCTGACCTTGTACAGGGAACAGAGGAGAGAAAAGGCTGAGACATATTGCTCTCAGTGCTCCATTATAGCAGGTTTATACAACATTTATAAAGACCTGCATGAGCTGCCAGTAATTAGTAATAATAATGTAAAAGAGAGTCTAAATGTACAACAATAGCACTAATGTAGTGTACATACTTAAAAACAGATCATGACTCATTGGTAATAAATACTGATGCAGATAGAAAAGAGCATATGATTAACTGATCAGAGATGACAAGGTTGATAAAAAGAATATCCTAGCAGGCAGAGAGAGAAAAAAAAAAGAAAACAAGGCAATAAATAAATAAATAAATAAATAAATAACCCCTAGCATCAATTTGCATGCATCCACAGCCTTAGTTCTGATGGATGTTAATTGTGCTTATTCTGCATCTTATCCTGCTTCTTTTTTGCTAGTGTCTTACAGTTCCAAAATTTATGCACTGCACACCAATGACTGCTTTCTTAAATTAAAGCACAGACATGTACCAAAATAGATATTAATGTAAAAATGTTTCATTTTACTAAATAAAATTAATAAACTATGTTATAACTGCTTTTTTCCCTATCCATCAGCTGTTTTTGATTGTTGTCTTGTTGGAACATGATATTTTCATGGTTTGTGATGTCGCAAATACTTGGCCACGTTACGTCGGGAGTTCCTGCAGGCTGTAAATAAGTCCTGAGGCGACACATCTGTTCTGTTATTGAGTGTTCCACAACATAGAGACAGAGAAAACTCAAATTTCATATGTGGATAGACAATTCATTACTTTTATAGATGACATGCAGCTTTTGTCATATCATCGCTAGCTTCTTTATAGGAAAGCTATTGTTGCACAATAGTCAGATTGCCAGCGTTAGAGGACTGAACAAACAGGCTACAGTTAAGTGAGCCATTTAAAAGGGAAGAAATTAAAATGAAAAATTCAGTTCTTGCTATTTGAAAAATTAAAATGAATTTATATTGGGGGAAATTTTAAAAATAGACAAAAATTTTATGTTTTAATGAATATTGATGTACCTTTCTGTGAAGTATAAAGTATCCCAGATTAAAACTAACAATATCCAAATGACTAAAACTATTATGTAATTTTGTCAGAAGATGTACTATGCCTGCATGTTATGGAAGTAATGTTGCTGGAAGACATCTGTAGTAAGTATTATTTATGCACATGATCTGATTGTGCTATGTTTTATACTTGACCAGTACATGGTTTTGGTTTTCTTTTGCCATGTGCTGATAGAAAAGATCTTTATACTGAAGAAAAAGTGCGAAACTGCTTTTCATAAAGGACAGAACATAATCTTCACCAACATGTCAGTTCAGATGGGATATTCTGTATATTTCCGGAGTTTATTTCTCCCGGTCATTATATAGAAGGTAAAACACAGCATAATTTTTTCCAAATACATGTGTAAAATGGGACTAAACTCCCAGAGACAGTCCAGTAATAATTACATTACCTCCCCATATAACTAATCCATTCAGAGTTTAAGACTAAAACTAAATCACATTTAGCTGTCAGAAAGAACGCTGGAGCGTATCTGTGTCACTGTATCTATAGTTCTTCACTGACGTATCATTCCGTGTAAGAGTTGCTGCACAAACAAACAGTGTCACTTGCAATTACGCTTCTATTTCAGAATCTAACAAAGGCATAATTTGTGCTCGGTCATAATGACAGGCTCAGTAATGACTAGTAATTAACACCGCAATATCGTTAACGCAAGCTTTGTTTCTGCTAAGTGTTTCAACACCAATTCTCCCCCTGTACCGTGCTTTTTATTGTATTATTATTCTTTGAATGGCATGTAGAATGGGGCTCGGTCTGATACATTTTTATACTACACACACACACACACACACACAAACTGTAATGCAGGTTCATTTAGCCTGCTGAAAAATGAAAAGACATCAAATGAGACAATGCACTGCTAATTGCATATTCGCATTGGCCACTAATTACTGCTGATTGTGCTGGTTGTGTAATTAAGGACACTGTTGGATGCGAACATTAGGATTTGGCAAAGAACCCCCCCTCATTTAACATTCTCTCTCTCTCCCTCTCTCTCTCTCTCTCTCTCTCTCTCTCTCACTCTCTTTACAACACTGTGTTCAAATGTGTGAGCATTTTTGGAAATGACTGTGCCAAATAGGATTAAGATTATAAAATGAGATTGAAAATGGGTTTTTACTTTTCTTTATTTGCAGAGGAAAATCTTTAGTAGGCTGCCCAAGCAGTTTTTTTTTAAAGCTGCCTGTGTTATGACCCAGTCTAGGGTTAGGCTACACAGCATAAGTTAAGGCAAGGGGTTATGTATGTAAGGTGGAATGCATATCTGGTGCCCTAAGGGAATCCAGGAATGACACATACACATACACACACACATATACACACACACACACACACACACACACAGGAGTAAGCTCAGAAAGGTGATATATTGGGATATTTTACAGGATATACACATTTTAGTGAGGTTCTGTACACCACAAAGGAACCAGGAAAAAAATTAGGGTGGACCAAGGCCAAAACAACAAACAGCTCGGGGTCTACATCAGCCCCCAACCAACCTCCAAGCTCTATAACGGCATCTGTAGTGCTGAAAGCCTGAATGGGCTGAGCGACGACACCCGGAAGCACTTCCTACTCAGGTAAGACCTGCTGAGCCACTAGTGCCTCATACAATGCAGCCTCAACCATCTTCTTGCTAGCTAGTTGCAGAACCGAAATATTAAAGAAGTCAGCTATTAAAAGCAGGTCATCTGTCCTACACTTATCAAAATCTTCTAAGGTAGGACAAAGGGTAAATGTTGTCAGATCAAACACTGCCATAACTCATAAATAACAGAAAAAACACGATATAATCATCCCAAAAGAAAAGAACTCTCAAATCTGCTGAACAAACAGAAAATGCAAAAAAAAAAACAAAAAAAAAAAAACAGGAACACCAAATACTGTTATCAATTATCCCAGACGAGCCCCCAATTCTGTTACGACCCAGTCTAGGGTTAGGCTGCATAGCATAATTAAGGCAAAGGATTATGTATGTAAGGTGGAATGGAATGAGAATCTGGTGCCCTAACGGAAGTAAGGAATGACACACAGAGGAGTAAGCTCAGAAAGGTGATATATTGGGATATTTTACAGGATATACACATTTTAGCGAGGTTGTGTACACCACAATGGAACCAGGGAAAACTTCAGGGTGGACCAAGGCCAAAACAGCAACAAAAAAACACTGTTTTTGGAAGCTAACTTACCTACAAAAAAACACAAACAAAAGCCAAGTCTCTTCCCTTAACTCTCTCACCAAAAACAGAGACCAAAAACCCACACCCAACAGACGTGGCAGTCACTCCCCTACTACCAGTGAATATATATTCAATGTGTGGATATTTACAAAAATAGCAGTGTGACTATTTACACCTAAGCAGCAGACAAATACCAATGAACAGATCAAGCTTGTGGTCAGGAAAGGCACAGTTCAAAACCAGAAATATCACAGCAAAAGCATGGACTGGACTGGATTAACAAGCACATCCATGAACGCAATCAGGTGAGCATTGACAATTCGAAGCTGCCAGCACTGGCTTTCGTCGCAGCTAAATACTGTCACCCAATGATGATGTCAACTTTGGGCAGAAGCGTCAACACAAGGCTGATGGAGCAGCAGCTGAAGCACTGAAGGAAGGTCTGGACTGGAGTCTGGAATAGACCAACCTGCACACAAAACATGAAACTTTCCCACACATTGCAAGTTGTGACACCTGGGAGAAAATAGCAAAAAACTACCACAAATAATAAAAAATCCTCAGGAATAATTCATATACATGCTATAAGTTATTATGTACAGAATACTGTATAATGTATCATGGAAGGCAGAGCAGCACACCCTGTAGTGTTTTATTTCTCTTATACCTAAACAAGCTAGTTCCTGTTATCACTTACATTATTGCATCTATAAACAGTTCCCTCACCAGTATTTATTTCTCTGTTTTGAAATTAATAAAACAAAAATACACAGCTTGTCATCTTACTGAGAAACAATCCGTCCTAAAGACTTTCCCAAGTCGCAAAACTTAAAGTTACAGCTTTTACCTCTGAGGGTCACAAAACGTTTCCTCACAGAAAACTTCACCATAGCAATGATCTATTTGTAATCTGCTTTGTGGATCGTCTGACATACAAGTTGTTTAATACAAACCTTGCACCCGGAACTTGTGTCAGAGCTGCTGTTATAGAAAATGAATCAACCTTCTTACCATTCAGAATTGAGAATTCAACAGCACTGTGGTATATCATGTACAATATATACAGGTGTCTGTGTTTTGCACTTCATGGTACTGTCCTCAAATGAACAAATGTACAAATCTTGTACCTGATGACCTGGCAACCCAGTGGATTGAATTAATTCTCAATGTGTTGAATTAGCATCCTCACTGTCAACTCACAGCTTTTCACAGGCATTTTCTCAACAACAACAACAACAACAACCAAAAGATCTTACTCACAAATATAAATGTACACAAAATTAAATGTAAAGAAATTCTCATTACATGGAAACACTTACCAACATCTCATTAAGCACAAATTTTACAGACAAAATCACAATGCATTTATGTGGAAAACATCGGCCTTCCTACACTGTCACTAAAAAAGGTATTTTTAGATGCACTTTGTAAAAGTACAGCAGTGAGACGTTCCTTAGGGTTCAGCTGTGTACCTTAAATGAGTTTCACCACATTTTCTAGGTCCTCTACCTAACCGATGTATCCCAGAGGGTACTACCATAGTGACAAGTGTTTATACACTGCACAATTTAATACCTTTTAATAATGTGACGATAAGCTCAAGCTGTGAATTAGCAACAAGCTCAATTGTTTACTCATTTTTTAACCAATCAGCAACAAGTATATTTATAAAAGCTTTCCAAGTGATATATTGTTTGACCAAAATGGATCCAAAAATTATGCTCATGGGTGGAACCAGAGACAGAAGTAGAAGAAAAAGAATAAGAAGTACAAGAAGAAGTACTTGACTTTAAGAAACACTGGGCAAATAGTCCTGCCAAACCTGAGCCCCTTCAACATCCTTACAACAGTAAGACATTTGTTGTGGTGTTCATGCGGCCTAAGGAATAGAGAGGGTGCTTTAGGACACATTCACAGTTGACTAATGATGACAAAACATTTGCAATAATGTTCATGTGTCCTGTCTAGTAAATAGGAAGTGTGGTTTCACATCATTTCACATGAATTTGATGATAGAGCCGCATTTGAGATGGTGTTTCCGTGGCTCATATAGTGAAATGGGTGCATAGCTTGGAACATGTCCACAATGTCCTAATGATAGTGGGACATTTATGATGGTGCTTATGATCCTATATAGTTACCAGGGTGTGTCATTTTGGACACATCCACAGCGTACTGATGATGGTGTTTATGTGGCCTATATAGTGTATAAGGAGATTGTACGCATTAGTACATTGTGGATGTGTGCCAATTACTCTGAAATACTTATGATGTGGCCTGTATTGTGGATAGAATTAACAGTGTGGGACATGTCCACAGTGGCCTAATGATGATAAAATGTTTGTGACGGTGCTTATGTAGTCTATATAGTGAACAAGGTAAGTGATTAAGTGGTTTGGGACACATCTGCAGCGGAGTGATGATAATTGTGTATGGTCTGGGACCTGTCCACAATGAATTAATGGTGTTGAGACGTTTATGATGGTGTTTATGAGCTTATATACTGAGCAAGGTGTGAAGGTTGGGACACGTCTACAGTGGACTGATGATGGTGTTTATGTGGCCTATACTGTGAATAGAGTATACAGTCTGGGCCACGTACATAGTAGAGCAATGACAGTACGATGTTAGTGATAGGATTCATGTGGACCATGTAGTGAACAGGCAGTGTTCTTTAGGACATGTCCACAGTGGACTAATGATGACAAAATGATTGTGATGGTGTTTATGTGCCATATGTAGTAAATTGGGAGTGTGGTTTGAGACACATTAGCAGGACGTTGTTATGGTGAGGAATTTGTGGTGGCTAATTTAGGGGTTTTACACCAAGTTGTTACGCAATCACAACTTTTATGTATTATATTGGTAAATACTTTTGCAAACTATATTGATTTCCCTCCACTTCAATCTTGTCGGCTATTTTGTGTAGATTCATGTTTGATTCATGTCATTCAAAATTTTTGTGATGGTGTTTATGTGCCCTGTGTAGTTAACTGGGAGTGTGGTTTGAGACACATCCACAGGGCATCGATGATGGTGAGGCATTTGGGGTAGAGTGTTTTATGTGAACAAACTGTCTTGTGAATCAAAACGATTACCAAGCATGACTCATTTTGTGTCCTAAATAAGTGTACTACACGGTGATCATGATTCTCCAGTGTAGGGAACAAGGAGTAAGAAGATATAAGACATCTGTAAGCAGATCCAGCTCCACCCACTCCGGTACTGCAGCATTATTACACTGGGATTTAATATCTGTATTTAAGAGTAAGTGCAGTGAACTTTCTTTGGACCTTCTGCTTGTTTCTCAGAGTTTATTTTTGATGTTTGATGAAACAGACATCCGATTCAATCTTTAGCACTGTTATTCCAACGTTCGTCATCACTAATAGCCTATACTTTTACAGAAAGTGTGATATAAACATTGGATACAGACCTGCCAATGCCAGCCTTCATCCCCCACTCCCTGATTACATGTTTTCAGGCTGCACTTTGCTTAAAACCTTGACTATCTGCCAAACAGTCACGGATGGACGGATGTGTTATTTGAAATGGGCAACACGCTGACTTGTAAAAGCATTTTTGATGATAGACATTGAAAAATCGTAGCCTAATATATTTTTTAAGCCGTATGGCCTTATAAAATAAGCAGGAGATGTTTTATCAGCGGCCCACTTCTGCTCTGTCAATTTCTGTTAGGCTGCTTGTCACACATTTTTGGCAGTTTCATCAGAGTTACACACAAGTGTTACATACATCTACCAAACTTTTCGAAGGATAAATTAGACATGTCATCATTTTTCACTGAGTATTTTTTTTCTACAGATGGCTGGAAATGTGTGAAAGGCTTGATTTTGCTGACAATCTGTTGATGATCTCTTAATTATCAGAGCGGTTTCCCTCTGTTCCCGTCTGTTTCCCTCGAGTAAAGTCAAGCTACGACACTTTTCCGACTTTCTACAACTCTTCACATTAATAACAAGTAGATAAAAAATAGACATGTCTATTAATGTAGCTCCATCTTTTTTTCTTTAGTTGTACTCAGAGGCTTTATCTGAGATCATTCAATAGTAGACTTTAATTTGTTAATGTTACTGATCGTGTCTGGCAAAGCCTGCTGCAGTGAAGACTTCCACAACCCTGAACATTCTGGAAGACAAATTTAATTTGCAAATGCCTTCTGCTAAATGGTGTGAGGATGTCAGATTTTACACCAACACCACAGCACTGAGCATTCTTCCTCTTCTTTTTATTACATTCAATAATAATAATAATAATAATAACATACGTTGTAACCTGTCTCACCCACAAAGCTGAAAATGAAGTCCTGTTTGGAGTTTGCCAAAAGACATGTTGCAGACTTTAAATGGCCTTGACACAAAGCTTGGCAGAAATTATCCCCAAGTGATGCATGGTGGTGGTAGCATTATGCTTAGAGCTGCTTCTCTGAATAATGCCCTACTTACCCGGCTTTTGGTGGACTGCCTCCTCTATGCATTCGCAGTTGTGCCATATGTTTTAATAAAGGAATTTAATGATGATCTATTGGATGTTCAAAGTTTGGGATATTTTTACCATTTTTTTTTACCAAACCTTGGCTGATACTTTTCCAGAACTTTGAACTTTGTCCTGTACTTGTTTTGCTATCGCCTTGATCTTCATGATGCTATTTGTTTCACTACTAGTTTCACGATCTCAGGGGTGTATCAGGAACAGGGGTATTTATATTGAGATCATGTGGCACTGTAATTGCACACAGGTAGACTCCATTCAACTAATTATATGACTTCTGATGGCAACTGGTTCCAGCAGAACTAATTTAGGGGTTTCACACCAATGTGTGTGTGTCTGTGTGTGTTTGTGTGTGTGTGAACACTTCTGCAGTCACAACTTCTATATTTTTTATTGGTAAATTTGCAAACTATATTGATTCCCCCCACATAAATTTTATCAGCTATTTTGTGTAGATTCATAATGTATAATCTCAATTCAATCAATTTCATTTTCAGGTTGTAACATTACAAAATGTGGAAAAGTTTAAGGGGGTGATTACTTATGCAAGGCATTGTAAACCCCAAAATGAAAAATAGGATTGCAATGTTGCAGATCTCTCATGTGCGTGCAAATGAGGACTGCCAAACCACAAGTGCACACTCTGGGTCACAACCAATCAATCTTCCCTCCTTTGTGTGTATATTTATATTGCTGTTTTATATGAGCAACAGTTTCCACAGTGCTCTATTAGTACTGAATAATATCAACAGTGGGCATATAAGGTTATATTTGACCTCGAGCAATATACAGGAACATTATGCTGAGATACAATGGATCACTCTCATTACAATCTCATCTATCTCTGTTTGTTATCCACAGTAATTTGCCTTAATTAGATCTCTCTCTCTGGAAAGCCAAAGTCCATCCCAGAGGATTCTGATTAATAAGACGTGGCCAATGCCTCTCTCTCACTGACTTTCTCTTTGCTCTTTCTGATGGTGTCACATCCATAATTAGAAATCTCATTATTGAGGATCTACAGTCAACTGTGCACCAAAGTCCCTGATCATAATGAGATAGTCTAATATGAGAGCAAAGGTAGATGGGTCGATGATTCTTGACCATTTCCTTCTGTGCCTTAATGACTTCATTTACTTTCATTTTACAGAATGGACTGTGGCATATTCACTCACTATACATGCAGTACACTAATAAAGATGACTACTTGATTGTATGTATTAAAAAATTATTCATGTCCCAAAAAAAGGAAATTTATAAACATCAATTATTCTGTTCCTATATTAGTGTTCTACATAGTGATTTTCGAAGACAAGTATACTCCTGGGCAAAAAAATGGGCCAAGCCCAAAATGGCAAAATAAGCCTTTTAAAAAAAAGCTTTCAGTGGTCTTAACAACAAATCATTGGTCAGGAAATTAGCATGAATTAAACAAATAGATAAAGGAACTTAGTATGGGAGAGCTTTTCCCTTTGATTTCATTAAATGTTTAAGCCTTGTGGCCCTTGATGGGCTGCATCACGTGTGGCCAAATAATGACTAATCTTTTAAGAAAGAAAGAAAAAAAAAATCCCAGAAGATATTTTTGGAAAATTTTTGTATACCCAGACATGTGCTAATTTTACATCAAACATTTTAATCATTATCATGATTTTACCTTTGTGTACAAGAAGACTATATAAGTGAATTTCCCTGTTTCTAGCTTTTCCCCAAAAACTTCACTGCAGCAAAAGTAAACCAGCAAATGGTGGCACAGGAGATTTCAGGAGTGCGTTTGTTTAATTCTTGCTAATTTTCTGACCAATGGTTTGTTGTTAAGACTATTAAAAAGTTTCATATTTGCCTTTTTGGGCTTTTTTTTACCCAGGAGTATAGCTACACTACTGTCAGAGCTGCTGTTTTAGAAAATTAACCCCTTCAGACTAATCAGAATCACTGAAACAGTGTACTTGCTGATACTTCTGATTGTCTAGTCCAGGAAACAGCAAGTACAGTTTCTTTGATGTAACTTTGGATTTTAAATTCTAAATGTTCTAGCGCTCTGGAGGTCAGAAATTAAACTCTGGTCTCATCTGGCTGAGATTAATGCACTACATGGTGCTCCTAATTTTCCAGCGTAGGGGATAGAGCGTAGGAAGTCATTTCAACGTGCCACTGGCCAGATTAAGCCTGATATCCACTGAGATTCGTTTCCTTTTTCAGTATTACCACGAAGATGAGTAATGGAGCATGGGGGAGATAGGGGAGGTCATGACACTCGTTTCTTCTCAAAGCACAAAGTCTCAGAAGACAGACAGAACACAAAAGCAGGTCAAAAAGTCTCTGCCGCAGAGAGAAAAAGAACATGCTGAACCAGGTCAGAAAGGTCGTGTATACTGTGAAAAAGCCTTGTAATTATGCTTCACTCTCAACTGCCTTGAGACATATGTAGTGTAGCGAAGCTTGTCATTAAACGATAGAGTGTATTAGCATTAAATACCATCTCTCTCGAGTCTGCTGATAGACAGAACACATGTACAGTCAGGTCTAAAAGTCTGAGTGCACTACTGAGGAATGTGATTTCATCATTAACAAAAATACTGTGTGGTCCAAGATATTTTTCCAGTCAGACACCCAGATTCTTCACTAGGATAACTCCAAAACAGTAGAGTTATATTTTTATGCAGCCTAAACATACATTAATAATATGACTTTTTGTTCAGTCGGAGTTAACATCATGCTTGTTCACACATAAATTGAAACTGAAGTCAATCTGATGCCTTTCCTATCTGAACAGTAGTTTAGCCATACTAGACACTATTAATTTAGACATTTGTTCATTTTGCATAACTGTCACACTAACAAACATGATGAAATGTTGTCCAGTAAAATGACGAGATAATCAGACAAATGAAGCGTGAAGTGACAAAGCATTTTTTTGCACTAACCTGTCCCATCATGCACCACGAAACGAACAGGGCAGCAGAGAATCGACCTGGAGTTTGTCGGTGATGATGCTTTTGTCACCGCCTCCAAACTGGCACTTAATTGAACTTAAACATTAATTGTATGTTAAAATGAAAATCACCCAGAATACAGTAAACATAACAGATAAAACACTATGAAGCTATCTTTATTTGTTTAGTTATTTAGATAACTTTTCATCCCCTGCACAATATTAGTAGGCTACCATTATAATGCTATGGTTATGCCTTGGAGGCCACTAACTACCTTTTTCTTTTAAAATTGTAACAAAGAAGTGTAAATATTGGCCTAGCCATTTATTTGTTATTGATTATAAAATACAGTACAGGAGCATTGATCAGGAGATGTCCATATACATTTTTGTTCTTTTTTTGCAGTAAAAGTGCCCGCCAGTGTGTCTTTTATTCTAATAAAGCAGCTCATGTGGTGCACACACTGTAAGCACAACAACGCTCTTACCAGTCCTAGCTAGTATCGACTAACTAACATAGCTTGCTATCCCCATTACATTTTTTATGATCAATATTAAAGATGAAATGAAATAAAGCTTGGTGTTTCTCTGGTGATGAGGATGTTGTTTAACTTTGCTGTAACTTTGGAGGCAGAATGTCAAAAAAAATTGAGCTGCTTGTGTGACTGTATGCAGCCACAGTTAAAGTGGGACTTCACATCACATACTGGTGAACATCTGAAAAATAGACATTATTTTTAATTATGTTGTGGGGTCCCTGGAGGACCAGTGGAAGACTCTCAGTGCCGGTCCCAAGCCAGGATAAAATTGGGAATGGTTGCATCAGGAAGTAAAAACTGTGCCAAATCAAATACTTGGACCGATGATCTGCCGTGGTGACCCTGAATGCAAGCAGCCGAAAGAGGAACGTTTTAATTACATTGCATCGATGGAATATTTGCAATGAAATATTTTTCCATGCAACGTCGTAAATCTCCTCATATTCGCTTCCTATCAAGATTAATTTTTCACCACCACTTTGTCCTCCACGTTTGTTTTTCTCGCTTTCCCTCCAACTTGCAACCTTATTGGTCAGGAGGTAAAAACAAAAGCTCGAAATGCGTCTATGGTTTAATGTCACTTAAGCGCTAGCAAAGCAAGCGACCTAACATCAGGCAGCACTGAACGCAGTCTTTATATCAAAATGTAATTTTTTAGTTCAAAGGATTGGGTGTTGAAATTTAATGAGCATTGCATGTAGCAACAAACGTACATGTCGGTGTTGTGTAGTGATCTTCTAATCTTCTAGGTTAAGCTCTTAGTACGTGATGTGAGTCATAGCCACAGACTGAGTGCTTGCTGTATGTGTGTATATTATAATACTGCATGTTTCTACCGTTTCATTGAACAGTCATGTGTGTGTCAGTGCTGCATGTTTGAGCCTTGTGACCTTGTTTCTTGTTTTTCTCGTTCCGCAGCCTTGCTTCCAGTTTCTTTGGCCGTGACCTCGGCCTGCCTGTTTGGATGATGATAATGAATTTGAATGTGTCGACTGTGTCTGTCTGTGTTCAGACCTCCTCGTGCTACAGGCTGCAACTCTCACTCCTGGGAAAGCCTGAGATAAAGGACTGTGAGTTAACATCCAACTACCTCTGACTCCACTATGATACGGTGTGTGAACAGGAGATTGAGATAGAGTTCAGTTTCATACGAGGATTTGCCTCCTCACACAGATAAACACTGGATCTGCCTGACTGTTAAATAATGGATTCTGGAATAATAGGGATCAACCGAGGGGAAATGTCATGGATGTTTGAAAAGAGATGTATGGTGAATGTAAACAGCGCAGCATTCTAATTCAATACCATAATATCCTTATGGCTTAATGGATAAATTAAAAAAAAAAATTAGTGGCTTAGCAACAAAACCTACAGTACACTGATAATTAGTGAACCAAACTGGATCAGGGTTATGATAGTGAGATATATATATATATATATATATATATATATATATATATATATATATATATATATATATATATATATATATACATATACATATACACACACACACACACACACACCCCTTAATAGTGGACCCAAGCTTTTATGTCTGACAGAAAATGACACTTTTACAATGTGAATTAAACTCAGTTTTTTTTTCCAACAAATTCTGCACTGTCAAGCATTAGTGCTTTTGTAATTATTTTTAATTGCTTATTTTGTAATAACATTACACCTCCACGCCTGCAGAGGGATCCTCTTCCAAATGTTGGAACACTTCCACCATTGCCTCATCACTTCCTGCTATACTTTTGATTCTTTTATAAGATCAAGATTTAACGTTGCGGAACGTCTGAGAAACAATTTGCTATTATTACTTATGGTTATAGCTTACTTCCCTCAGCAGTCTCTCTTTTTTTCTCTCAAATGCCTTCGACATGTTACTGATAAACCTCAAAGTTATCTGTCCTGAAGACTTCACCGTGGCAGAAAACCTCAGACTGTTACAATGCACTGACACTGGAGACTCCATTCATAAATGTTAAATGAGCATCTCCTTACAGAAAAATTCACCATATCACTGAGTATACATTTTCCTTTGTTAAATAAATCAACATCTCCCAACCAATCAGAATCCAGAATTCACCACTACTATTTAGCACATTAACTAAACTCAGAATGACAAGTGAAAAAGGCTTGAGCAATTCCTGCTGCAAAGCGTAAATAACTCATTCACTTATTCTCCAAACACAAATCTCTCCACAATCTCTGGGTAGATTTTGTTTTCACTAATCCTCCAGCCTCCTAGCTTCTTTTACTTATTGAACAACTTATTTCTCCCATGACTGCTTTGATAAACAAACACACACACACACACACACACACACACACAGGTCAGTATGACTACACACAGCTGATATGTCTCATAGTTTCCTGCTATTAAATAATGAACAGGTTACAAAACTTGCAAAATATTTTAAAGAACGGCTTGTACTAATCTGAAAAAATGCCTCTCTTGTTGTGAGAAGGATATTAGCAAGCTGATAAATATTAAAGAACATTGGGGGTCTGCTTTAGGACTATTAATGACAGGTCTCTGTGAAAACGGGCTGAGGTGGAGAAGCAGAAAAAAAGCACTTTACACCAATTTAATAAAAACATATTGGAGCCAAAATCACTTGAGATGTGTTTCATAAACACTCAGGAATAATCTAAAAACAAGATGTAGGCTCTCTAAGAAAGTTTGCTTAATCTGATTCTCAGTACTTTTCTCTAAATTGCCTTTTGGCTGTTGGCAAGAGAAACTCGCTACTTTACTGTTCTGTAAAAAAATCTTCAAAACAGATGGACAAGCAGTGTTGCCAACTTGGTGATGTTGTGGCTAGATTTGGTGGCTTTTTATACCTCTTAAGCAACTTTTTAAAAAAAATAGCCTAGTGACAAATCTAAACTTTTTGAGCAGACATTAGCAACTGTCCTGTTGCTAGACAGCAGATTCACTCAACTCACCACCAGTATGTAAAGCCTTATGGAGTTGTGCTTGCATGAGTTGATGTTCCCTACAACCAATCACTCAATCACTCAATCACAACCACAACCAATCACTCATTCCATTGTTTCCAGTGACCAATCACTGATCACCATTGTTTCCAGTGACCAATCACTGATCACCATTGTTCCTAACAACCAATCACAGATCACCATTGTTTCCAACAGCCAATCACTGATCACCACTGTTTTCAGTGACCAATTACTGATCACCATTGTTGCTAACAACCAATCACTGATCACCTTTGTTCTCAACAGCCAATCACTGATCAACATTGTTGCCAACAGCCAATCACTGATCACCACTGTTTCCAGTGACCAATTACTGATAACCATTGTTGCTAACAACCAATCACTGATCACCTTTGTTCCCAACAGCCAATCACTGATCACCATTGTTCCCAACAGCCAATCACTGATCACCATTGTTCCCAACAGCCAGTCACTGATCACCACTCTTCCCAATGACCAATCACTGATCACCACTGTTAATCACCAACAGCCACTGTCAGTCATTGTTAATGACGGTGTAGGGTTCTATTCAACACACTCTAAGAACTGAAGTGGCTTAAAATGTGACCCACTACAAAGGACACTAAGAGAAGTGCTCTCTTGATAATGTGTATTCTTTAAAGAACTTCAAGTTGTCAATAACATCTCTTAGGCATCAGTGAGGTTGCCATAGAGACGAACGCCGTAGTGATGTCATCCTCCATCACGCCTGTCAAGACTTTGTGTGCAGACGAAACATGAGAGCAGAGAGACAGGATGTGTGGCTATTTATACTGACTGAAAAACAACCCACCCATCATCATCTCACTCTCTTCTCCTCTCTCTCTCTCTATCTCTCTCTCTCTCTCTCTCTCTCTCTCGCTGTCTGTTTACCTCAGTCTCTTGCTCACTTGCGTCCTTTGCAGTCATCGGTGACTTCATGAAGGTCATCCATAGCATCATAATTGAATTGAGGTATCAAATCTGTCAAACGACTCCATCGCTGTTCGCTTACAATTTTTTTTAACTATTATTATGATGATTATTATTAGCAGTAGAAAAAAAAAATATCAATCACACTATCAATCGCTCATTCCTAATTTGCTAACAGCATTAGCGAGTGGATTTCAGATGCACCAAGACTGAAAACCTGAGTAAAGAGAGAGAGAACGATGAAAAGCAGCTATACATCCTTCTGCAGGATCAACAGATGGCAGTCTAACTCCACCTCTCTCTTTCAGTCCCTCTCTCACATTGTCTCTCTGCCTCTCTCTATCACTGCCTCCTTTCCATCTCTGTATCTTTTGCTATCTATCTATCTATCTATCTATCTATCTATCTTTCTTTCTATCTTTTTTTTTTATCTTTTTACCCATCTGTAATAGTAATAATAAATAATAATAACAGCGATAACCTGAAATGTGAACACCAACAATCTCAATGTCTAAATAAATAAATAAATAAATAAATATATATATGTTTAGACATTGAGATTGTTGGTGTGTGTGTGTGTATGTGTGTGTTTGTGTGTATGTGCATTGCCACTCACTGCCTCTCAGCTGGTGACATGTTGCTCCATGTTTTGAGAGACTGTGGTCAGTGAGCTATAATCGCTCTCTTTCTCTCTCTCTCTCTCTCTCTCTCTCTCTCTCTCTCTCTGTCTCTGTTGCTCATTGTGTAGCACTTTGTCTCTCTATCCCTTTCTCCCCTGACTTTCTCTTGTTCTCTTTCTCCATTTCCTTTTTCATTTTTTTCCCTTTCTTTCTCATATCCTCTCTGTGCATCATCTCATTTGTGATTCATCTCTTTCACCCTTGTTCCTCTTTCTATCTCTCACTCTCTCTCTCTCTCTCTCTCTATCACTGAGAGGGTTCCATTAGCTGTCCCTGCTACCTAGGTTAGTGCAGTGGTCTCAAATGAAGTGGCACTAATATGAGGATTACATCACCTAAATCCAGCTGAAGCGCCTCCTGAGCTCTGTGTGCATCTCACTCGCTGCTGCACTTCTTCGTGTTAAACACTAACACTAGACAGGAAATGAACAATTCTGAAGTGTTCTGCATTGAGCTATTATTCCAGTGAATGAGAAAAGAATGAAAGACTGTTTAAAAGAGGATGAGAGCTAAACATGGCTCCATGATATCACAGTGAAAACTTCATACTGTCTTGAAGGCTGTTTCCATCCAGCTGTGCGGCTGTGTTTTTCCATCAGCTGCTGCTGAATATTCTGAAGGGAAACAACAAGATGACATCATCAAATGAGTGTCATCTAATTTAGCTTAAATAACAACCCTGTTAAGTCCATAATATTCAAGGAGAAGTGTAACAAAGATTACTTCATTAGTTAATCTTAACAAAGCATGAAGTACAGCATTAATACACATTAGTGATGTTGTGATTTAATGTATGCTAATTTATGTGGATTTATTTTTAATCATGGCTGGAGTAAACATTGATTAATGCAGGTGTTCTTTATTTAGCTGACATTTAAACAAACATCATTTAATATAAGTGTTAATTACCTCAGAGAAAGTTATCTGCATACAGGAATGTAGTTGATAGAGTCTAAGTTTAGTGTGTAATGTTACAAAAATATTGTTCTGTTACTTTAAAACAACTATGGTATGTAGTAGATAGTAATGTTCTGCTCTACAATATTCATAAAACTAACAAAAGCTAACCTCGTGTATATTTTTGTTACTGTACAGACAAACATGTTACAGAAACATTGCAGGAACATTCAAAAATGTTACATAAAAATCTTCTCAAAACAGTTCCTACCATTTAAGGAAGCCTAGAAGTGTAACTTTCAGGAAACACAATATAATGCCATACATAATGTTGCATAAAGACAGGAATAAAACACAATGGGGTGTGCTGTTATAGGAAAAAAATCAACGAGATTGTGGTGTGATGAAACAGAGTTACTGTTACCACCCCAAAGTTGGCATCCTGAGCACATCCTGAGGTGTTTAATTCCTCTTATACCACAGTCATTTTTCAATTTTTATTGAATTTTTTGAATTTGTGCTTTCGACTCCTCATTCGAGTGGTTAATGTCACTCTGTCGAGTCATCTTTTTGGTTTTGTATTATACACAAATTGTGTCTGTCCCAATATTTCACAAAGTTGAAGCCAATTCTGAAAAAAAATCCTGAATATTCTGTACAAGAGCGACAAAATGAGGCAATCAGAGCTTACACACCCAGTCATGAGGACATTGAAACAGTGCCTTACCATTTATTAAAAATATTCTGTTCTTCTTTTATAATATATTTTCTTTAAAAACGCAACATAAACACACTCCTTAGATAAACACACTTATTAAGGGCTGTATTTAAAATCAGAAGAATATGTCAATATTTACCTGGTGAAAAATTCTGAGTCAGCTTTACACAGGGGCTTGAATTGAATGTAAGGGCATCTCCTTCAGGTAGAAATTACCTTTGCACACGTCACACATTTGATGTTGCCAGGTGTAAGTCTCAACAAAGAAAAAAAAAATCAGGGACAGAAAATGTGATTTTTTTAGTTGCCTTGTAATATGATGCAGCATAAAAACAAAAGGCAATAAAAATACAGTTTAGACTAATACACAGAATTCAAATAAACTTTTAAAAGTAAGCGAATGTACAGTATAATGGAGATGCATTATCTCCGATGCCAACTCCTCTGAACTCCTGCTTGTAAAGAAACTAAAAAAATGTGGCCTTTCCAGAGCTTATTTCACAACAACATATTTATATATTTAATGGTGCCCTTGAATTGCATTCCATTATTTTCAGAGTGTATTTACATGCCCAAAACATGTATTTCTGGATGAAATATTGAGGTTACAACAACTTGTCAGACAGTGGCACTGGATTTAATACTACTCCTCTCTTGAGTCAATATCACACAAGAAAAACAGACATGAGTTCAAGGTCAGAATCGCATGTAACCGAGAGACGCCTCTGTTTTGGGCAAAACTCAGCACTGCATGCAAAAATGGCTTAATTATCAGAGTAGTGTGTAAGTGTGTAGTTATTTCTGAGTTCTGAATACTGATGTGTGCAAGTTTGATATTAATTCCTCACTACTCATGCTTAACTCAACTCTGAATGCAGCACAGTGCCAAAAAATGGTAAATCATGCATCAATTGCATCTCATGAAGAGCTCCAGCAGAAGACTTGTACTGAAGTAGCATTGTTACCATAGGTATCTTTACATTCACTCACATCCAGGAAGCACCTTCTTATGTGTTTCACATCTGATCAAATATTACTCACATAATCGCAATATAAAATGTGTGTGATTTTTCTGGAAGGAGATTGACAGAAGTCATCCTCTAGTTAATATTAATGTAAGCAATGCAAACTTGCTCGTTAGGTAATTGAGAACTTAGTGCACAATAATGAACAAACCAATGTCACATGCATAGTGCTGAACGTTATGATGTATGGTGACACTAAAGGGCGTACTCAATGCCCTTAAATGAGGCATGGCTCATCAAGGGATGCAACTAGAAATACAACTGCCTGCAGAATGGAGCACAGCTCTAGCTTCCCTTCTTCTATATCACAAAAAGAAGTTTTATCTGAGGAGTGTAGTGTGTAATGATATTTTGAGAATTTCTAGGTTGTCTTTTTAAACTCAAATTTAAAAGATACACAACACTGTGCATCATGACCTCATAAAGTTATGTTAGTTATGCTTGTGAATACTGACTACTGCCAGCCTTGGCTATACTTGAGAAAAAAAAGTATAAATTAAATACTACTTGTTAAAATATGAAGGTTTGTCCTTGGTTGGGTCTGAGAAGGAATGCTTTAGTGTTTGTGTGATGAATAACCCTGTCTTGTAGAGATGGCTAGATGACATCTTCAAAATCAACACTACATTGTTGGTGTGTATGGCTAAGACTAAAACCTACAAAAGAGATAAAAACCTACATTTCTATGCAATTGTACTCAGCAGTATTCTACCAGTAACAAAAGATCGCACTCTCTTTACAACCTCACTGCTTCTCAGAACTATGACGCATGTTTCACTCTTTCGGTTCAGGTAGAAGCACCACAGCCAATCAGAGTCTCATATTCAGTAGAGCTGATTGTTGAATCAACTGTGTTGATTTTCAGGGCATTGTATTTGGTTGGTTCTTTTTCTGTTAACATGCACAACCATTTCTGTTCATCCACCATCATTTGGAGTTTTGGAGCCAGTGCTTTATCCATAAACATGCTCCCACTGGGACAAAGTATGCACAAACATAACATTTCATTGCTACTCTGAGGACAGATATGTCTTCATCTGAGAACTGGTGGTCAGTTCTCCTAACAAAGGCTCAATGATTGTGTAAAGGATGTGAAAAACTGGATAGCAAATAGCTTTATTTACCTTAATGAGAAAACAGGTCATTTTGTTCATCCCCTTTGAATGAGCTAATAGACTTTTAGGAAACTGGGATTCTCTTAAACATTATGTCACACACCATGCAAAGAAATCTTGTTGGAATTTTTAGAGTCAGTGTGGTCAGTGTGGTCTTTATTTTTGAGGGAAATCCAGGAATCATGGTCATGGAACATAGTGGAGGTCAAGATACAGACAAACAGCGTAATCATATGCATGTCCATAATCATAAATCATAACACAAGCATGGAATATTTCTAGAATTGTAGAAGCCGAGAAACAAGGCTTAGACATAATGAAGCAAATGCATAGTAATCCTTCACGAGGACAGAAAAAAAAACAACAGGGTATAAATAAAAGAAACACAGAATAGATGAGTACAATCAGAAACAGACCAATGACAGGATGGGGTGGAGACAGAACCAAGAAAAATGCACATGTCAAAATAAAACAAAGGACAGAAGCAGCGATCATCCCACTAGGAAATGTGCTGTGTGCTGAGAGAGGGAATTTGCGGCATTTGAAAAGCAAATTTATGCAGTTGTTAAAAGCAACTTATTTCAGCTCAGAACAATTGCCAATTCTAAACAATCTGATTACACATTTTTGCTACTTGTGATAAGCAATATGAAAGAACATCTGTGTGTTGTTGCTACAAATTATTTTTTTCTGTCTTCTTTTATTTTATCCTAAGCGTATGCAAACTCTTCCACTTAACTGTACAGGAATGTTTTATTGTACATCAGTGTAATGTGATCAAATTGGATGGAAAATTTACAACACATAATTGAAATACATGATTTTAAGGGTTTAGGCCTAATTTGCTACTGTGAATGTATGTTACAAAAACGTACACGAATGTTGTCCATCAATCAAATTAGTTTGAAGCTTTGGTTTCACACTTCAGTAGTTTCAAAGTGAAGGAGGTCCGCATAGTATGCGACTCAGATTTTAAACAGCACACATACGCTCACAAACATGCAGCAAAAACAGTTTCTTTCAAGGATGGGCAAGCAATTTTCTCTCTCGGGTTTCTTATTGGAGAGGCGTAGCGAGTGCGCATTGATTGCTTCTATCAAAGGGAATTCCGGACACACCTATAGGCACTTGAATTATTGATGGATGTGCGATGAATTGCCAAGAGGCGTGTGAACTTTCCTTGTGTCCAATTAATCTTTTAGCTGACTTCAGCCCGAGTCATCGCTCGCAATCCAGATAACAAGATGTTGAGGGGAAAAGAACAACAGAGGGGAAAACCCTCAGCGGAGATAAAACATCGCTGTATAGAACAACGGCGTGACAAGACTGGAATAAAATGTGCTAAGGGTCGACACCAAAGTCCTCTGCTACTTTCTCCTCAGTCCTAAAAAAAGTACATTAATAGTAGAAGTGATAAAACTTGCAGAATATTCCAAATAGATCATAGAGGTGTATACTCCTAGGCAAGAAAAAAAAAAATGGGCCAAGCCCCAAATGGCAAATATGAAACTTTTTAACGGTCTTAACAACAAACCATTGGTCAGAAAATTAGCAAGAATTAAACAAATCCACTCCTGAAATCTCCTGTGCCACCATTTGCTCGATTACTTTTGCTGTAGTGAAGTTTTTGGGGAAAAGCTAGAAACAGGGAAATTCACTTATATAGTCTTCTTGTACACAAAGGTAAAATCATGATAATGATTAAAATGTTTGATGTAAAATTCAAACTAACACATCTGGGTGAACAAAATTTTCCGTAAATATCGTCTGGGATCGTCTTTAATTCTTGCTAATTTCCTGACCAAAGATTTGTTGTTAAGACCATTAAAACTTCATATTTTTCCATTTTAGGCTTGGTCCATTTTTCACCCAGTAGTGTATGTGTCCAGGTAAGTAAGATTATGAAAATGTTTCATAATCTCTAATTGATGACTTATGGAAAAGTGATGTTTTAAGCATCAGATAGATACACAAAGGGGAGTGTACTAAATAAGTGTTAGTCATTAAGAGAAGAATTAACAGCATGTTACAGGTTACATGTGTTACGATTGGAATATATTGTATTTTCATGACAAATACTGACAGAGTTCATACATGCCACAGTTAAGATTATTTGTATAGTGGTTTTAACAACAGACACTGACACAAAGCAGCTTTACAGAAATCTGGATGTAGATCCCTTATGAGCAAGGCAGTGCTGTCAGTGGTGAGGAAATCATTACTGTATAGAGGTGTATAATAATAATAATAATAATAATAATAATAATAATACAATATATTTAATTTATATAGCACCTTTCTCACCCCCAAGATCACATTACAATTACAAAAAAAAAAAAAAAATCCAAAAAAAACAGAAACGCAGAGTTCTTCAAAAGCTGCCAGGATCTAATTTCAGTGGTGTAGCTGCTCATAGTCCTACACAGCTTGTACAGCCACAATGACACCAGGCAACCACGATCAGAACACCATGCCAAGGATCCACAAAGTAAGCACAGACACATCACCACACAGGGCACTGAGCAGTCCCAAGACCACTCAGAATAATCATACAAACTCTCCACCATCGAAGAGAGCAACAGATACACGTAGCTGGCGGATGCACATCACGCATGGTGGATCAAGGCCCGGGGAAACCTGCCGCTCATGATTAAGTTTGAAGCTCCGCCTCAACCAGTAACCAGCAGGCAAAAATGTCAAAACATTAAAACAGAAAACAAACTTCAAACATACAAATGCCAATGCATACCAATAAAGAAAAAAAGAAAGAAAAGAAAAACCTCTCAACCGGATATGGAAAAAAAAAATCCATAAAAGAGTAAAGACAAACAATACTGAATGTGTTGAAAGGACGTCCAGTATGAGCAGCTTGTCCTGGGATGAGCGCAGGACAGCCTTTATGATTGCAGCAGCAGTTCTTAGGTCTACAGTATCCAGGTGAATTGTTGACTGAACTGAAGGTGAGACTTGGGCTGAAACTGTTTTTCAGAAGTGCAAATCTTTAGAGCACTACTTGGAATAGTAGGGAACACAATGCTTCTATTGGTATCTGTATTTGTTTAATAATCCAGATATTTGCATCTGTTTTTGTATTTAAAATAAACGCATTTGTAACGTTTACGTATTACATGCTGTGTATAGGCATGGTCTAGACTGGATTTTTTTAAAACTAACTTTTACCCAAAAACTAAGCTTCAAAAAACAAAGATGTGTTTTCCAAATAAAGAAATTGTTATTTATTGTTGACATCAATAACCACCTAATAATAGTATAGCAATTTTACTTTAGTTTTGAGTTTGTTACATTCCAAAAAAAGATTTTGCAGGACATGCTGTCTAAGAATGGTGAAAAACACATGCAATGAACATACAATATTTAAAAAATTAATTAAATGTACGAAACCCCTGTGTGCAGAGATGTGTGCACAGCATGTGGTCTGTGTGGGATATGGGGAGCGACAGCTGTATAAATAATTCGAAATGCATGCACACTGCTGCTCCCCTGTCCAATCGCTCACCTTTTTAGACTAGTTAAATCCTTTTGTATTGTTTTTGAGATGTAGTTAAGGTGGAGAATTTACTGAAACCTGGCAGTCCTGCCTGCAACCTTCATACTTGGTAACTTTAAAGCTTGGTATGAAAGAAGAAGAAGAAGAAGAAGAAGAAGAAGAAGCTTTATTGTCATTGTAATGTGTACAATGGAATTTTGTTTGGCAACAGTATTAGAGCAGCTTTCAACAGGAACTGACACAAGATAATATAACCATATTATATAATTATACAAGACAATAAACAAGGTGGTCTAAAGGGACTGGTGTAGTGTGGGAGGGCATTATATGAATATAAAATTAAAAATAAGATAAAGGCACTTTAGAGTAGTAATAGTAATAGAGATAGTAATAGAAAGTAAAACGCTTGCATGATGTTTTTTTTTTTTTATCCTGAGTGATCCCAGTCCTGATGCATACACCTAATCTCAACATGAAGCTTTCTGGCAAGCTTTCTTAAAAAAAAAAAAAAAAAAAAAGAATAGTGCACTTACTTCAAATATCTTCTGTCATACGTCAGTTATCTTCTGTCATAGAAGACCATACATGACAAGATACAACACTCCTATCTATTTAAAAGAGGAAAGTCCTGCATACCAGAAATAGATCTGTGTGGCTGTCTGTCTCATTTCCTCTAAGAACATACATGTCCTCATTCTCCCACCTCTCTTGTCTTTGCTCTCCATCAACTTCTTTTTTTAAACATTTTTTTCTGTTGCTACACTGGGTGATGCATTTCTGCATTTAGAGTTAGTCGTTATATAAAAGGCCAGTTAACACTGAACTTGTTTCTGAAGAGTTCTGAAGAGACACACAGCAGATGTACATCCATTTTAACCAACACTTCAATCCACAAGAGCTCCATAGGGCGTATAAAACACAAGCCCATGTGCCTTGTTGTGTTTGTCATACACTCTCTTCTGAAGAATCCATATAGACGCATTAAACCCTCACATGTCCGCTTTTATATGCTGGAAACTTGATTTCATGTCATAATATATAATGAGGTGATTGTTCAGCCTGTAGCTGCAGAGCAAAGTGTACAATAATGAGACTTATGGGTGATCACTGTGCAGTGGATAGTGTTGCCACCTCACAGGGTCCCCGGTTCGATCCTGAGCTCAGGTTACTAGCATGTTCTTCCCGTGTCCATGTGGGTTTCCTCCAGTTTTCTATCACCTCCCAAAAACATCCCTGTAGGTTTCTATCTTTCTGTGCCAGGATAGATTCTGACCCTGACCAGGATAAACTGAATAAACAGGATAAACGCTTAATGAAGAAGATGAATGAATGAATGAAAATACAGGTAGGTCAATGTCAACTGTCCACATCTGTCATGCTTCATTAACACTATTGTACATATGAGCGTTATTTCTGTGCTGTGTACACACGCGTTGTGTATTGGACAGACAGTCGCTATGCAGACACTCAGGCAATGCAGACACATCACGTCTGGTATGAATTCTAGGTAATATTGCTCAGGGCCATTTTAATAATTTATTTTGCAAGTCCACACCAGCCAGATGAAACAAGGCAGCGGGACGTATTTAGCCCATGGGCTTTGAGTTTGACATCTGTGTTTTAAGTATTATCAAGAATAAAGTTAGCCAAATGTTGTACGTGCTATATAAACAGATTCATTATTCTTATTCTTATTCGTATTCTTATTAAGTCTGTTTAGTGTCACTGTTGCATGTAAAATGCTTGGTACAACAGCAATAAGGTCACACTTTTCTTACTCTCATGGTGCCCAGATGCTGTAGTGTTAACAGTGTTAAATGGCACAGATTATATAGATGGCATGTGCTTATGAAAAAGTAGGGCAGCTGTTGTACGCCAGCATTGAAACATATTATCCAGATGTGCATTAAAGAGGATCTCAGACCTGCCAACTTTGAGGCAAAATTCAGTGTGATTGCTACTTTTACTTAGCATCTCCTCTATTTATTTGAACCAAGATACCACACTGCCCCCGTATTGTTTTCATTTGGCTCACAAGAGAGGGACCTTTAGCCTTCAGGTGTCTCCACTATTTATATATAAGAATATACATACATACATACATACATATATGTAGATAGATAGATAGATAGATAGATAGGTAGATATAGATATCTTGCCCTTGTTTACGGACTATTTTGAAAAAAATGAAGCAATGGACCTTAGTCAGTGATTTCTGAAAAAAAAAAAAAAAAAAAAAAAAAAACCTTTCTGGAAAAAAAAAAATCATCAAGGCCGTCTGGGAGTTGCAGATGAACTGTTCTCCATGATATCTAGAACAACCAATCAGATTTCTTTTGTATACTACAAAAGTATGCATAGGAGAATTTATGCATTTTTATAGTACAAAGGAAAATATGATTTGATGTAAACTTTTAATTGGTTGTTTAACTGTTTACTGCTCAACATCAATGCTCAATATCACATTTTCAAGTTCACTGGGAGGTTTTACAGCCTGTTGACCCTCTGTGGACTCCAGACAACATATTTTCAAAACGTGTCCCAATTTCAGACTGGTATTAAATAATGATCTTCCTAGATTGTTGTAGAGCATGTATAATCCAATCTTATTTCCAACATACCCACAGTCCAGCCATGGCTGTACCAATATAGTATTGTAAATATTAACCATGTTTACTATTTATGACTTAGAAGAAGCTTGTGCTGCAAGATGTACAAATCACGGTGACCCCGTCTTCTCAGCCAAGGCTTCATCAACAAGCTGTGCCTGGCACGCACCCCTTGTTTGGTTTGGTGTAAAATCCTGTTTGTTTATGGGAGGTTTTGTGAGATCTCAGGTTTTCAGTGTTGAGACTCAAGCAAAGAAAATAAAATGTGTGGCTTTGATTACTGAAGGACAACCAGTAATAAAAACTGATTAAATCTGTCCTTATGTCTCGATCCTCTCACATTTTCAGTGTTGATTAGGGCTTTATTGTTTATTATATTTATCTTATAGTGATTGATAATAATAATAATAATAATAATAATAATAATAATAATAATAATAATAATGGGCTAAATAGCACTGCAATCGTGGAGTCACAAGTGCTATTGGAGTCTTGTTGGGAAAATAGTTTTTGACAAAATTTTGCACTGATGCATCTGATGAAATATAAGTAGTTCTCGGTAAATGACTCGGATAGATGGACGTGATGGCTCTTTTCGTTTATGCCACTGTTGCTTTGCATCTCCTCACTGGTAAACTCCAATCTTATGACAGCTAATTTGTTTAAAAAGTGCCTGTTCTGTTCCCTCAGCCGAGACAGAATGTGAATGACAAATGTGTGATGGTTCCTACTGTAATTCAGCCCTAATGGGACGCATAGATCTCCGTTACTTCATTCATGCCAATTATCCCAGAATATTTTTAGGAAATGAGAACTAATAGTCTCAATCAGCACACCTTAATATACCTTATTCCGAAGATCAGAGGATGACATTAAATATTACACACGGCTCCTTCCTCCTCCATGAATAATTTGAGCTAAATTTGACTAATTTGATGACACTGCGGTAGGAACATGGCACTATTGAGAAATTGAAAAAATAAAAAAAACAAAGTTACATGTACTGGTTCAGAATATTCTTTTGGAAATGCATTTTATTTCTCAAGATGAGATAAAAATCTTGCTGGAATCATGTGTCAAGTAAGTGAAAGTACTCACCAAATCAAAATATTTCGGAGCTTTGTGTTAGTATTGCTTTTACAGTTTGTTAGTAGGAATAATACTGATGATCTATCATGCACTTAGGGATATGTGCTAAATAGGTATATAATTAAACATTCTCATCGAGCTACAGTCCTAGCTAGCTTGGTGTGCCACAAACACGTGTCATGAATACATGAACTTAAGTAATTCCATGTCACCTCAATACATACACCTCATTCCACAGCTGTCATTTCAAACTTCTCGTTTCACACCACTTATTCTACACTGTTCATTTCTCATCCGCAATCCACATTCCTAATTCCACACCCCATCATTCCATTTCCTCATTCAACACCTTCACCTTGTTCTGAGCCTCTGGTTGCTGAGATACACTCACCAGTCAACGCAAAGGGTGAGATCCATTTATAAACAAATATACACTGTCTCCTTGGCTGGAAGTTGTAGGTCACTGATTAAAAAAAAACAAATATTATAGCATATACATATTTTTTGAAGAAGCCTCCTGTCAATCTGTATTAATCTGTAGTAAAAGTATTCACACTTGACCCATAAATCAAATAATAGCTTATACACACTTTATACTATAATACTGTTGAATTCTTGATTCTGATTGTTCAGAAGGTGTTGATTTTGTTTTCTATAACAGCAGCCCTGACAGTAGTGCAGCTGCAAATCACAGGTTTATATCAATGCGCTCATTCTAATACATTACTGTTTTCTATAGTAACAATATACATGGGAACTTGTATGACAGACACTTCACATGAACATATTATAAAAACATATGCAGTTATTGTAAGGAGACATTTACACGTGAGGCCAAAAGCGTGCATACAGACTAGGCTAAAGACATTCAAACTCAGTTTGAGTCACTGCTTCGGGTGTGTGTTCACGGTGTGTGTGTGTTCACTACTGTGTGTGTGTGTTCACTACTGTGTGTGTGCACTTGGATGGGTTAAATGCAGAGCACAAATTCCGAGTATGGGTCACCATACTTGGCCACAAGTCACTTCACTTTACTTTTTTCACAACTCCACACATTTCATGTTACCATACATTTCTTTTGGCAAGCCAATTACGGCATCTCTTTGTTCACATCAGAGGGAATTTTAAAACAATTAGAGACAGATTTATTTTAGCTTTTACTTCACTATACCAGAATTCCAATGGTTCAAATGGTTACACACAACATGTTGACTGTCTCTTTAAATAGTCTGGAAAGATTCCAGAATTGTGGTAATTTTAGAAGCTTCTGATCGGCCAATTGTTATAATTAGGAGTTAACTGGGAGTGCACTTGTGGCTGTATTTAATGGCCTACCACTAGACACAGTGCTTTTTTGCCCTTTATACTATGGGAAAATCCAAGCAACTCAGGTACCATGAGCATCTGTACAAACAATTGAATGAAAATCTTGGGACCACATAAAAACAGCATTGTTCACAAAGGAGGCACCAGGATTAAATATAGAAAATAGAGTCTCATGTCCCACAGTCTGAAGCTATCTCAGATCATTACCTCATCTCATTTAAAATGTGTATTAATCATAATATATGCACCTTGCCACGTCACCATGTCCAAACGTACGTTCACGTCAACAACTGCACAGAGTTTTATCAGTAATCTCCCAGATTTATCAACCATGGTTGGATCACCGGTCTGATCCCAAAGAACTTGACCAGGCAACTGAATGCTTAGAATCAACATTCTACAACTCGCTAGATAAGGTAGCTCCACTTAAAGAAAAATAATTAGGGAGGAAAAAGCTAGCGCCCTGGTATAGCGATCACACACAAACTTTAAAACAGGACCGCTCGAAAACTAGAACGTAAATGGCGTCAAACTAAATCGGTAGTATTTCAAATGGCATGGAAGGAGAGCCATTTGAGCTATAAGAAAGCTCTTAGTGCTGCTAGATCAATGTATCTCTCCACCCTAATTGAAGATAACAGAAATAATCCTAGATTCTTATTTAATACTGTAGCAAAATTAACTAGGAATAAGACCACAATAGAAACACGCACACAATCATTATATAGCAGCAATGACTTCATGAATTTTTCAATGGTAAATTGAAAATATAAGGCAAGAAATTCAGACTACTAATTTAAAACCGGACAGTTTTATAACTAACCCTGTAGATGATAATATAATAAAATTAGATAAACAACTACAACGTTTTACTCCCCTTGAAGAGACTGAACTTATTTCACTAATTTCATCATCAAAATCAACCTGTATACTAGATCCTTTACCTACTTGTTTCCTCAAACAGATAATTCCTGAAACAATCAAACCTCTTTTAAAGATAATCAATTCCCTTATCCCTTCCCTTAGCATTGGCTATGTACCTAATCTTTTAAACTAGCAGTTATCAAGCCCTTGATTAAAAAACCTGACCTTGACCCCTGTCAGCTGTCTAACTATAGACCAATATCAAACCTCCCCTTTATCGCCAAGAAAAGGTTGTAGCACAGCAGCTATTCTCACACTTACATAGGAATAACATTCATGAAATGTATCAGTCAGGATTTAGGCCTCATCATAGCACAAAGACAGCACTGGTTAAAGTTGTAAATGACTTACTACTGGCCTCTGATCAGGGTTGTGTCTCCTTGCTTGCGCTGCTTGACCTTAGTGCAGCTTTTGATACCAGTGATCATGCTATTCTCCTCGATAGACTAGAAAATGTAGTAGGCATTAAGGGAACAGCCCTTTCCTGGCTCAGGTCTTATCTGACTGATCGTTATCAGTTTGTAAACATAAATGGTGACTTCTCTTCTCATACTAAGGTAAAGTTTGGTGTCCCGCAAGGCTCTGTTTTAGGCCCACTGCTCTTTTCTCTATATATGCTACCTCTGGGTAAAATTATCCGTAAGCATGGTATTAGCTTCCACTGTTATGCTGATGACACACAGTTGTATGTTTCAGCAAAGCCAGATGACAGACACCAGCTTAATAAAGTTGAGGAATGTGTAAAAGACATTAGAAACTGGATGCTTATTAACTTTCTCTTACTTAATTCTGACAAGACAGAAGTACTTGTACTAGGACCACATGCAGTTAGAAGTAAGCTTTCTGATTACATAATGGCTCTTGATGACCTTTCTGTTTCATCACCTGCAGCAGTAAAGACCTTGGTGTGATTATCGACTCTAGTCTTTCTTTTGAAGCTCATGTAGATAATATAACTAGGATTGCTTTCTTTCATCTCAGAAATATTGCTAAAATAAGAAATATATTGTCACTACATGATGCAGAAAAATTAGTTTATGCTTTTGTTACCTCTAGGTTGGATTATTGTAATGCCTTACTGTCTGGATGTTCCAGTAGGAGCATAAACAAGCTCCAGTTAGTCCAGAATGCAGCAGCAAGAGTCCTTACTAGAATCAGAAGATATGACCACATCACCCCATCTTATCCACACTGCATTGGCTCCCAATCAAATTTCATATTGATTATAAAATACTACTATTGACCTATAAAGCACTAAATGGTCCTTGCGCCACTTTTGGTCTTTTATGATCCGCCACGCCTACTCAGATCAAAAGGTGCAGGCTATTTGTTGGTACCTCCAATAGTGTGGGCTACAGCTGGGGGGTAGAGCTTTCTCTTACAAAGCCCCACAGTTATGGAACAGCCTTCCCACTTAGTGTTCGGGGCTCAGAGACAGTCTCAGTGTTTAAGTCTAGGCTGAAAACATATTTGTTTAGTCAAGCCTTTTGTGAATAGTTTTTTCTTAGGTACAGGGGCAGGTCTGGAGGGTTTCACAGGCATAGACTGTTGTGGTGAACTGTGATGTTTGGATGCTGTCGCCCCCCCACTCTCACACGTTCACTCAGGTTTTTCGACGGTGGAGTGGCTGGCTGCTTTATGTCCCAGGGCTCCTTCATGTCTGTGTTAGCTTCTGGCTCTCTCTTTTAGTTATGCTGTCATAGCTAGTCTTGCCGGAGTCCCTGCTTGCACTCTGCATGCAAAGTACATTGTGCTTAACCATTAGAGGACAAAAGCTTACCTAACAATCTCTTACTTTCTCTCCATCTCTCTCTCTTCCTCACTCTCTGTCAAGCTACACATGCTACTTCTGAGATGCCAGAGATGCCAGTGATCCTGACCCCTTCTGCTCCTCCTCGCTGCCTGGACCCATCCTGATGCCCCTTCTGCTCCTCCTCGCTGCCTGACCCATCCTGATGCCCCTTCTGCTCCTCCTCGCTGCTTGACCCATACTGATGCCCCTACTTATGGTTGGAGTTCTCATCGGTTGAGTTCGCTCACTGCTGCTGGGGGTGGCCCCATATGGATGGCCTGAAGAACTGTTTGGATTGCTGGCATGGCGCCACCTGGGGGCTGTGGAGATGGCTTGGGGATCACATATGGGGAGCTGTACTGTAATGGCTTGGGACTGCGATTGCTGTATTGGCTTTGGGGCGGCAGTTGCCACGGGCAGCTTCTTACTCAGGACTCCATCAGTGGACAGTGGATAGATTTTAACCAACCGGGACTTCTTGCGAAAACTGTAATGAATTTATTGGTTGCACAATTGCAGTATTTGTCCTTATAGTACACAATAATAGAAGGGATTTATATATAATCGCACTATCCGTTGCACCCAGATGAGGATGGGTTCCCTTTTGAGCCTGGTTCCTCTCAAGGTTTCTTCCTCATATCATCTCAGGGAG